>NC_088301.1:53541125-53672399 GCF_032854445.1 Liolophura sinensis | reverse complement strand
ATATATATGAGCCTAGCCATGTGGTAGAAGCCCATATGTAAGCCAATCACTACCGCTGAAAGCGTTACGTGATAACTGGCTGTCACCCCAAAGAACCTATTAGCTCTCGAATGTCAGTGTTGTTTCTTCTAGTGGGATAGACAAATATCTGTGCAATAAACTGGATTTTGCAAATAGTTAAACTGTTAAACTGGTGCATTTTGGACCACACATTTATCAGCAGAGAACTGAGAACGGCTGCCCCTGTCACAGTGCGTACATGTTGGGCAGGAGACTGCAGTAACTTGTCAGAGTGAGCTGGCAAGGAAAACCGCCCCGGTGAGAGTCATTGTTTGAGGAAAAAATATTGTGACTTTGCGTTATTCTTCCTTAGCAAAGTCAGATTTATTACGAAAATATGTTCCCAAAATCTGAATGAAAGGGTCTGTTATCAATAAGAAGGTCCTGCCATGTTCGGTAAATTCCACGAAGTCGGTACCTCAAGCTAGGCCCAATGCTTATTATGTATAGAAGGGCCAAACTAACAGAAACATTGGCCCTTTGAACACGGAACAGAGCTGATACACTTTGGTTGGGTATCAAGCGTGTTTGTTTGTATTTTCTCTAGTCACATTGTTTAATACCAATGGCACAGAGAGCTCATAGGATGACGTCACTCTAAATAGCTACAGACCGGCCCCGATATAACAGTTGGTAGAGCGTCCGCTTCGGGAGTGGTAGATCCAAGGTAAATCTTTGGTCGGAATCTTTGCTGTTTAAAAGAGGAAGTTGTATCTTCTTCGCTTGGCGTTCAGTATTCATGGGAAGTGGAACTACTGGTTGACCCGTATCGTATAATAGCTCGGGTGGGACGGCTTACTTGCCTTCGGTTAGTCGTCTCAATGAAGTAGAACTTCAGTAGATAAAAGAGCGGTGGAAATCCGTTCTGCATCAAGGAGGCACATTGCATTCACTCTAAGGATTCCTTCGTCGAGTATGAGTATGACGTTAAATTCCAAGCACTCACTCACTCAATCACTAAATGGCTATAACATGGCAAAATGGCGGCACCAAATGAGTGGCTAGGTACTGACTATTGCTTGCTATTTATTTTGTCGATAAGCGGTGTAGAATTTTCTAAATATTTTAGAACATTTCTGGAATACTACTTTAGTAATTAATTCAGATTTAGTGGCTGACTTTATGTTCACTTTAAATTTAACAAAATTCGATCTGTAGAAAAGAATATGTCGCTCTGCGAAAAAGCGTTTATTATAAATTTTTCGGCAAAGTTAAAAAAAATCCTGCAGTCATATCAAGGGAAAGTTACTTCGATGTCGGCAGAAACGAAACTAATACCATGTACGCCAAACGGTATATGTATTTAAACGCTTATCGTGCATTTCCTTGAATTGCACTACTTCATCACGTAATGAAAGTGTAGGCTTGTATACAGAGTAGGGTTGCTATGTTAAACCAGAAGTCTATAAGCAAGGGTTAATACACTGCTGCTTTGTTAATAGTTTATACAGCGATCTATTATAAACATATATGGCTAAAAATGTTTCCCAACTGGAGATGAGAGAATCAAAAACCCAAAGAAACAAGGACTATTACGCAAAATCTTAATTAAAATGCCGGACTTTTAATGTACTTTTATCATTAATATAAAAAGTGTCTGTTTATTCCTATCTTCTTGTTCAAGGTCCCAATTTGTCTCCTTCAGCCCAGTAATGTATAACAGAGTTTCGTACAGTTGTTTTCCGGTATTAATTAGCCATAGAGCTAAATTAGTTAACAATCATTTTTGTCTATGGTAACTTTAATGTGGCCAAAGATCAAGGCAATGGAGTCGAAGCACGGATCATAGAAGCAGTGCACGCACTGTCCAAATATCCTCTGCAAAGCTATGAAATTGATGTGTAAGCAATGTATAACAGGTGTGATGGTCCAAACATGGCAAAATCCAAACGTTGCGAAAGTCAGCGCCCAGATCATGGCCAATGGAATTCCGCAAATCATTGTCAGCAGCTTGTAACAACTGTTGAAAGTGCAGTCAAAGCATCTGTTTGAGTTCATCCACGTACATTGTAAGCTGTGCATGTCATCAGGTTCCCCAAGAACTTCGAAGAAAGTAACCTGAAAATACAACCAACTTCATGAGTATCTTCAAACGGGATGCATGAGTGTTGCATGTAAATATGCCAGTATACCTCAAGTAAGACAAGCACATTGCGATAATCGACATGGTAATTTCAATCTCAAAATGACATCGATGGTAAAGCTTACAGCAACGCTAGTAACTTTTACATGATACACAGATCAAGATGTATGCGATTCAAGAAGGGGAATATCAATAAGGTGGAAATGTCTATTTACATGGATGGTTTAACGCGGAACCTTTCCACCTAAAACATTGCCTAACTTATAGGTAAGTTGTTTATAGTTCATTCGTTCCCTTGCGATGATGTTTTGTGGAAAAACTGGTAAAGTGCAACTCATGTGTTGTAAAACAACAATGGTCAATTAAGTTTAACCTCGAGTCGCCATTGTGTGAGAAAAGGACATGAGTGGGCTTATTTGATAAATGAAACACCGATTACATGGTTTATTACAGACACCAAGCCAATTCCCCATCATGAGAACTGAATCCATGGCTTTGGTTTTCATAGGCCTATACTTACCACAGAGTGGGTGTTAATAGCGTTGGGATCACGGTTCTCCAACTCAGGTTCAAGCATACTCATCTTCGTGGAATCCGTTAATATCGTCATTATGGCCCTGGAGGGGCCACCAAAGACGCTGGAAATGACACAGCATGTATGTACACAAGGAGTGTTGGGATGGGGGGGGGGGGGGGGGGGGGGAAGGGCTTATTTTAAAGAATTCATCTTCTGTTGTTATATAAATACATGTATTACATTTCTACAGGTTTTCCTGTGCTAACTAAGATTGCTTCACATTGAAACGTTCACGTAACTTCTCTTATCAAACTTGGTTGCAAGATGTGCCAGCACTACATGAATTTTTAAATAAAGTTTCTGGCAGGAAATACCAGTACCACGTGGCATGCGTAATTGTGCGGGTTGTCATTTGCAGTAGGCTAACCCAGGGGTCTATAGAGTTTCACGCCAAGTTCCACACTATTGTGTATTTATTTACAGGAATCGATTTCAGAATCTATGTTATGAATAAACATCTAGGCCTGCCTATATCTTTAAACTAGTCATGGGTACTTACCAGTCGACAATGAAATTCAAAGATTTTCAGACGGGAGAAACCTGTAAATGTACTTCATCAACGTCAACTTGTTTATCGTTGACAATATGGAACTTGGTAACGTTGGAACTATCAACGAAGATTACAAAGCGTCATGTCTGTGACGTCATGAATGTGACGTAACACATGTAGCAGAATGTATATGACATGGCTCAAATGGCGTTATTTTACAGAGCTCCCACAGAGGCTGCGTGTGAAGTTCTAGGCATATATATGCTATATATAACCGACTCAAAATAGAAATATAAGATTTGGATGATCACTAATGAAGCAGAATATGCTCATTTGAACCACAATGAAATGTTTATTCAAAGAGCGTCATTCAGTCAAATTTGACAACTCGCTCGTTTCCAAAACTTTGTATAGGGAGGATGGACACAAACTTTATGTTCGAAATTGTATTAAAAGTTACGCCAGGTTTGCCTTTTAACATGTACCAGTCTCTTTCCCAGACAAAACTACTACGACATTTGTCCAGACCAGGGCTAATATCGGCCTTAAGTGCTGGTACACTTTTGAACAACAAGGCTGCCACAAATGGTTATCTGGAGGCTGATGTCAAATATTATATTGGAAGATCGACCAAATGTTGTAGAGAGAAATTGTCATATGTTGTATTAGGAGGATTACCAAATGTTACTTTGGAAGAAGCATGGAGCATACGTTGTATTGGTGAGAATTACCAAATACTATACTGAAAGGTGAGCCATGCATTGTATTGGTGAGGATTACCAAATGTTATACTGAAAAGTGGATCATGCGTTGCATTGGTGAGGATTACCAAATGTTATATTGGAACGTGGGCCACGCGTTGTATTGGTGAGAATTACCAAATGTTATACTGAAAGATGGATTCTGCGTTGCATTGGTGAGGATTACCAAATGTTATACTGAAAGGTGGATCATGCGTTGCATTGGTGAGGATCACTAAATGTTTTACTGAAAGGTGGGCCACGCGTTGTATTGGTGAGAATTACCAAATGTTATACTGAAAAGTTTATCCTGTGTTGCATTGGTGAGGATTACCAAATGGTATACTGAAAGGTGGATCATGCGTTGCATTGGTGAGGATCACTAAATGTTATACTGAAAGGTGGGCCACACGTTGTATTGGTGAGAATTACCAAATGTTATACTGAAAGGTGGTCCATGTGTTGTATTGGTGGGAATCACCAAATGTTATACTGAAAGGTGGGCCACACGTTGTATTGGTGAGAATTACCAAATGTTATACTGAAAGGTGGTCCATGTGTTGTATTGGTGGGAATCACCAAATGTTATACTGAAAGGTGGGCCATGCGTTGTATTGGTGGGGATTACCAAATGTTATACTGAAAGGTGGGCCTTGCGTTGTATTGGTCAGGATTACCAAATGTTATACTGAAAGGTGGGCCATGCATTGTATTGGTGAGGATTTCCAAATGTTATACTGAAAGGTGGGCCACGCGTTGTATTGGTGAGAATTACCAAATGTTATACTGAAAGGTGGGCCATGCGTTGCATTGGTGGGAATCACCAAATATTATACTGAAAGGTGGGCCATGCGTTGTATTGGTGGGGAATACCAAATGTTATACTGAAAGGTGGGCCTTGCGTTGTATTGGTCAGGATTACCAATTGTTATACTGAAAGGTGGGCCATGCATTGTATTGCTGAAGATTAACAAATGTTACATTTGGGCCATGCGTTGCACTGAGGGGATAATCAGAGGTGCAATGGAAGTGAACTAAATAAATGTATTGGACGATTAATATAATGTTACGTTGGACATTGTTCACATGTACTGGCAGCCAGTTCTCTCTGGATGATGTTGAAATGTAGACCATGTGTTATATGGGGAGACTGAATAAGTATTGTTGTGACATGTGCCTTTTAACACGCGAGAATTGTTTAGTCAACTAGTTTCTGTCCCAATAATAGTCATTGACGTTTTACAACCGACTCTTTGCGACATTTGAGATCAAGCCCACCTCGCACATGAGGTCTGCGAGCAACCTGCGGTGATCGTTGTTTTCACCCAGGATCTGCCTGTTTTCCTCATACCATATTGCTCGCTGCCGTCGTTCAAGTGAACCACAAGTCAAATAAGCCAAGACTGTGGCAGTCTGTAGCCAGGAGATATAATTACGTTATTATTATTATGTAGCGTTATAGTTACGTCAAAAAACCATTGTCAAGTCTACAATGTTACTATGTATCAGTTTCTACTGCAAAGTCATTCTATCTTTACTGAGACATCACAATAATGAGGTAAGATCGAACGTTTGATATCAATAAAATTGCGCCAAGGGTCCTAATGCCGAGCGTTTGACAGGGTCCCATTCAATATAACAAACCATTTTTAAAGAAAGTTAAAAAAACTGATTTGTGTGGCACTGATTGACAGACTTATCAGTTATTGACTAATAACAAAACTGATATTTGAACTATGACTTTTTGATATATGACCTTAAGCTGATCTCCATCTGAAAGTGCAGGTTAAATACAATGTAGAAGTTCAATCTGTCTAATTGGATTACTACCACGCAGTATAATTATTAAGTATATGCAATATAATTTCTTATTTAATATTTCCGGTTATATAAGATAACCATTAGCTATCAATCTTTGCAAAATGAGACAGTGCCAAGACAGACAAACATGTACAAAACATGGCACTTTGGGCCATTGATCTTATTAAACAGTGAAAGGCAACTGTTCAATTAATAATTCCAAGGTCTGTTAGCGTTTTAGATTTATGTATTTGATGTTTTATGCCCTACCCAAGACTATTTCACTTGTACAACGGCGGCCAGCATTACTGTGAAAGGAACCGGATGGAGCCTTGGGGAAACCCACGCCCGTTAACAGGTTGACAAACCTTTCAACTTACACCCAAGTGTGTTTTAGAGACGGAGATCCCACTTCAAAGGGATGATTGAAAGCTGTTCAAGGTTACCGTTCAAAAGCCCTTGTTCTGCGATTTCCTTCTTATCTCAGGCAAGATGAAAGATTACAGAATAGACAAGGCAAAATCAGCACTATTAATTATTTGTGTAACTTACAAGGTACTTAGAATACTTACATAACAAAGAACGGGAAAAGAATAAAGGCTGACAAAGCATTCATTGCAGATGTAGAAAATCTAATTTATTGAGCAAACTGAATTATATATATATATATATATATACATATATATATATATATATTTAATTATTATTATTTGTATATACATAAACACATAACAATTAGGTGAAAATGGCATACATCTGAGTCTCAAAAGTTAATCATGAAAGTTAATGACGTGTATGGAACAGACTACTGGTGCCTCCAGTTCATTCAATATATACCTAATGGGGACAAGGAATTGTGAGTGATCATCAGAGGAAGACATCTTTGCAACAGTTGTCAACTGATTTATGGCCATAATATTTTTCAATTTTTGTTGGACTGTTAATTTATGACAAAGGAAAATCCAAAATCAGGATAAACATTGCAGGTATGTTGGCCTAAATTACTGTAAGTAAACCCTTGCACAGATAGCTACTTGACACAGTACAGTCTGTTGGTAGGATTTCAAATTACCCCTTGTACCCTTGCCACAATTTTACTCTCCGAAACTCAGCAAAAGTATGATGTTTTCAGACGAGCTTATAAATATTGTGAATAACAAGATAAATTCCTTGATTTCTGTACAAGGCCACTAGATGAAGGCAGATTGTTTTGTTACATGTAACATTCACTTTCAAGTGAGGTCAATGAGATAGAAATGCTTTGGGCTACTGGCGCTTGTGGTATAAGTTTTAATCACAATAGCTGTTCATAATTCCTTCCTCTTTTCCACCAAGCCTCAAATATTGCTCACAAGGGAGATAACCCTATGCATTTTGTTTGTCAACGTCCACTTCACACCTTTATGAGATCATCATTGAGCACTAGCTGTGCAATGAGGTTCAAACTAAGTGGAGTAAGTTATTTCCCATCGTATTACAAGCAGGCTGGAGGGATATTTGAGTTAAGTAAATATACTCTGAGAACAAAATCAGTGAACATCACTGACAAAACAGTATGTGTGGCAGTTCTATTAGCACTACATTGTACTTGGGTATGCACTAAATGATAATGACTAGAACAGCAAAAACTGTATTGAAATGTATTGTAAACTGCCACCCACAAGGCAAATGTAGTTCTGTAACTAGCTTCCTTTCAGAAGAGCACGAACGCCAAAAAACAACGAAAAGAAAGAACCCTTTAACATGGATCTATATCCTACATTTCCCTTATTCTGTAAACTGTACTTAATACTACAATTTTTTATCAGCCGAACAAGTTTGGGAAGGCCTTGTTTGCACTGGATACCCATACCTGTACGCCCTAAACAGTAACGAGATACAGGTGTTAAAAGATTCAACACCACTGTAAACAATTCTGGACAAGAGAGCTTCTGCAGATGGGCCGAACAATATTCCCACTTTTCCAATCTCCTCCAATGATATTAAACAAAATAGCTGATCAAGCCAAACATTATAAACTAAACTTGAACATCATAACATGATATTATCTCCCACAAGGTAACATTCTTTATGCTCTAAATCACCAAACAATTACTCTCAAACTCTCTGCACTGAACGTAACAAATCACAATGCCTACCTGAAACTCAACTACCCAATAAGCCAATTGGATAGTTGAAAAATAATAACAATAAAAAAAAAAATCACTGCATGCATGCACTTTCCTGGCAATGAGTTATCTAAGACTACTTTTTTCCTAAGGAGCTAAAGCATCATTAAACATTTCCTGTTTGATCAAATATGCAGGTAATATAAATAATAATAGTAAAAAAAAAAATTCAAAAAGCATTTATAAATCAACCCTTTCTTACACCTTTAAATTTCCAGGTGGGAGATTATCTTTTTTCTATATATTCAAAGACAGACAGGGAGAGAAAGAGACAGAGAGAAAATATATCTTTTTTCGGCATTTCCTAGAGCTGAACTACCTCACAGGAGATTTGGTACCATTTCGTGCTCGTGCAAACAAAGCTACTTCTCAAAGTACTTTTGCAGAAAGTTATACTTAAAAATGCTTCTGTACACCCAAGTAGCAACCCTGAATCCAAGGCATACAAACATACAAGACAAATACATTCATAAGAAAAGGACTTGTCAGAAAAAATGGAGTGTGCTGTCATCTTCCAACTCTGAGATAGTTTACAGATATGCATACCGATAAAGTTTGAATCAGACAGTACTCAATTCCACACAGACTGATAGAAGGAGGCAATCAAACCTTTCTTCTTCGTTAAGACACAATCAATTATTTTCCTTCTTAACAGCAGACAATGAAAAAATTTTCATTCATGAAACCTGGAAATCTATCCTTTTAATTTATCACCTTTCACGATGCTAACTTGATGCCACTGAACCCTCCATGTCCAATCACCAAAGCAATCAATCCTACATTTGCATCCACCTCAGAAGGCCTGAATTTTCACCCTAGGTAAAACAAACCAATATGAAATTTGATCTGGCCAGACAATTTTCACATGTTCATTAATCACACATTGTAATATTTCAGATCTTCTTGAATGCAATCTCCAATCTTGTTTTATCAACATCAAGATTCATCCTAGTCTATGCATTTTTCTTACACTGGTTTTCATCTCATTCTAGAAAACAAATTCTCAAAACAATCCATGGTATCTACATTCCAAAGCAGATAATCCTTAACAAATTTGCCAACAGGAAGGTCCACCATAGCACTGCAGTCACCTTACAAACAGATTAAAAGTGCCAAGAACTATTGCAGATATGAGAAATCAACAACCTTCAAAAATAAACCTATTTGGGACACTCAAAAGATTTTTGAAAACTATATAACCCTATATGATAAGACAGGCAGACTTTGTGCACTTATGGAGCATTGCAAATCAAAGTCAACTATTTAAAGCAACAAGATGATATCATACAGAGTACTGCATGCTCAACATTTTATAGTAAAGCCATGATCCTAAGACAACCTGATACAAGAAAGATTTTAAATCCATTGCGAATTACAGTGCTTCAAACAATGGCGTATTTTTTCATTTATATTATCACAGAAAGAAAACTGTTCCAAATACTAGTGTCATAAATGCCGAGTCTAGCTATTCCACATAACCAACACTTGCCATCTATAGGACACGTATATAACCCTTAGCCAAACATGACAAAGACCTGAGACTATAACATGAAGTCAAATAGCTACTGGGGATACCTTTGATGGTTTTTTGCTTAGCAGGGCTACCATATGACATCATCAAAATCACTATCAGACGAATCTCCCAACAAATCTGCTGCTGCTAGGGTCAGTAAGTGGTCCAACTCGTCTGCTAGTTGCAATTCCAAAACTACTTGATTTTGATTCTCTTCAAAGAAATCCCAAAGTAGTATCTGCTGCAACAGATCAAGGTCTCCGTCAGCGTTAGCTCGATGTCTGCGTTGTCGTGGTTGTGCGTCTGCTTTCCGACCATCTGGATAAGCATGGAGGTAAAAGCACTTCTCGTTAAATGGACATTCTCCTCGGCCTTGGTCGAAATAGCGGCAGGGTTTTCCACTAAAGAAAGAAAAGAATAATCTGTATTCCTGTTATTTCTCTAACAGATCATACCATGCATAATGTTAGATCTGTGTGCTTTATTGTTACAGGATATGTATAAGGATATAGGACAAAAATAAACAATGGTTGTATCTCATTAGAGATTAACACTGAAATAGGTATAGCACAAGCTTTTACTGGTAGTGCATATCAGATTCACCAGGTGTAGTCAGGTGTACACGTAGTTTCCTGATATATTCTACCAGAGAAAACCTTGTGCTATACTTATTACAAAATTAATCTCTATTGGTACTATTGTTCATTTTCTGGGGGTAAGATTTACTAATAAATGTGGTCTAAAAATGGCTGCTCTGTAGAGAGACTGATGTTCAGTCGTTCAGAATGGCTCTGGTGTGAACATGCACAACAGCATTTCAAAATGAAAAACAGTAGAACAGAATAGTTTATAACTTATCTCTGGTGGTATCAAATACAGCATTTTGCACGAAGACATCCTCAATATAACCAAGTTGCACTCAATAAAACTACATGTAGTACAATGTGCATGTGTGTCTTCCTTATCCTTGCGTCAGAGCTAGGTCAAGCAGTTATTTACAAGTACATGAGCAAAAGTGATAAAATATTCTACCTCAAAGCTTTTTTATAGCCTTCTATCAGTTTATCCTTTTCCTCTCGAGATTCAACCCAGTATTTGCTTGGTGTGACAAAATCTGATACAGTTCGGCATTCAGGGCAGGATCTGTAAAAAAAAAAAAAAAAAAGAAACAAAAGTAGCAGAGTCATTTATAACAAAAAGGCCAACCCTTTATGTCATGTTTTATAACATGACTGACTTTGCATCAAAATCATTTGGAAGTGAGCACTTACCGTATGATTTTGTTTTCAAAGGCTTTGTTGCTACGCCACTTCCTGATGCATGCCAGACAGAAGACATGGTTGCAGTTTGACATAATTCCAAAGCGCTGTTCACAAGGGGGCTGCTTCTCCAGTACTTTGTCCATGCAAATCCCACAAGATTTATCCTTACTCTGAGCTATGGCAAATGATAATTCCATGTCCTTCTCTAACACCTGCATGCAGTCCTGAGTTAAAATAGAAAGAAAAATACAAGATCAATCATAATAAATGGTGCACTGCAGAAAATAATAAAAATACACTGTGATGATGAAATACCTTTGAGGCACATCAACTACGTGGGTGATGGCCCACATTCACAAAATGACTGGAATTTAACTGCTGTGAAGAATTTAGAGCACTCCTGTTTTCTATGCCTAGAGGTTTTACTGCCATTGTCTCTGCCATATAAAAGTTTGTGCCCTCGCACAGTGCGATCACATCACCAGAAATCTAGACATGGAACCTTACTTGTAAAAACAGTATTATATAAGCCACTAATAATCACTTTATACCTACTTTGTATTATTTGTTTTATATTTCATATGTCAACTTGTTTAGGATTTATTAAGTACAACTGAAAACATATGTAAGGGGAGTAACTCCTTTAGGCAGTTCTTTCCACTTTCATCTTTTCACTTTCATACAATCTCTTACTGATTCGTCACCAACTGAAATAAATGCCCAGTACAAAATCTTACTGAACCAGGACATACTTGTACTCAACACCTAACCATACCAGTTTTCCCGTCCTTATTTTAGCATTACTGTGCATGTACCTCTCTGGTCTCCAGTTAGAGACCATATTATTACAAAGCCACCTAACCTCAACTGCTTTACCTTCATGTGATTATCTCTCTGTTCTTGGTCAGTAGGATGTAGGATGGCCATGCCACACAGTTCACATAAATCTCCATGGGTGTAGGCACACTGCTCGCCAAATCGACATTCTCCCTTGGCAGCAAACGGACACAGCAAGTCACCAGCATTTGCAGCATCATGGGACGTTCCGGCACTGCTGGTCTCACCGCTGTCATCTGTTCTTGTTTTGGTTGCAGCTGCATATGTGGACCTAACTGAATGTTCAAATAAATACCATGATTAAACATATTAATATTACAGTCTTTAAGTAACAATGTCAACAGGTAAACATCTTGAGCTTAAACCAGTCTTAAATACTGGTATATTATTCTCTTACAATTCTGATTTCCCAAGTAACTACATATACATAAAGCCTATTCTAATTCACAATATTTTTGGTTCAATTTAAAAGTTTTATCCACCAACTAAGTAATTTCCAGTTACATATCTCCAATTAAGATACAGAAACATCATCCTACACCAATGGTCCAAACATATATAAGCTTGTTACCTAAAGTCTGTAAAAATAATCACTTGGTTGTGATTAGGAAAAGGATACTGTTACATAAAGATAGTATGAAAAACTGATCGTCTGCAAGTCCTAGAAAGCCCAGAAGCATACCTGGTGGCTGGTATGGCTTTCCAGGAACAAACTCTGCAGCTCTCACCCACAGGTCTGGGTCCTTATGAGGCAATGAGATAGATGGGGACAAGGGAGAGCTGGGAAGGCTTTCACCAGCAGAACCATGTTTCTTCAATGTGACCATTTTCCCTATTGGTGCTGCAGGTGGTTTACTGATGGGGGCAGGTTTTAATCTCTTGTCTGGACTTCCCTGAGATGACAGCCTGAAGGTTGTTGTCCCATTTGTGCTATTGGCTTTTGGTTTGACATGGTCATACCTGAAAACAGAATAACACACCAACTTATCTTCTTACACAGAACTGAAAACAACAAAAAATGGGAAATGATCATCAAACTGGAGCGTATGACACATATTCAAACTAGTAAAAATCTAAACCCAAAATGTACTTCTGTCAAAAGAATGCTACCCACATTCCTGCACCTATGTTCAATAAACGTTACAGCTGCTGATCAATTCGAGGAGAGATAAAGTAACTCGCTTCTCATTACACAGCTTATTTGCATCAGAACATTCTGACATTATATCAATAGTTATACCAGCAGAGAATGTGTACCTGCATCGGTCACCGTATGTACAAGATCCCTCAAGGTAAAACTTGCAAACATTACTTGGTGGTGGGCCATTCAGATCATGGGAAAAGCGGCAGTTTGACCCTTCACGGCAGACTCCATGCATGAAGTACCTACAAAACAAATTGTATTCAATGGTTAGAAGAAAATTCCTTCCAGATTATGTCCAAAAAGAAAAAATAAATACCACCCTACTCCGCTGCTGGGTCATTGCGCTGTGCTGGTGTGCTAACCCCCTTGATGTTAAGGCTTATGTTTTCAATATTAATTATGGAAATGTAATCACCATGCACACCTGTTTCTGCGAGTCTAACCATACTTTTCCTTGTAAAGTAGTATTCTACTAAAAATTTAGTCATTCCATATACTCAAGCCAGAAGTCTCCAAGTCATCAGCTCAGAATTGATTGACCTGCAGATGGTCGTGGGCTCTGCCCAGATCCTCTCCCCCCCCCTCCAACTCCCACAGAAGTATAAGTGAAATACTTTTGAGTACCACGCAAAACATCAATTTAAATAAACAACCAAATAAATATGAGAATAACTTAAGTTTTGGCATCAAAAGAATCATTTTAAGGTATTCAGGTGCTTCTGAAGCACTTTTTTTCTTTTGGTGAATTATATTTATCGTTTCAGCTGGAAAAAAAGGCTTATTTTGTCACTTCATTTCAGAATCATGTGAGAAATTACCCAAAGTAATGAAATTTCCACACAATCGTACATCTTACCTTCCTCTAACATATCAACCCATTTTCACATCTCCTTATAGTTAAATCTTATTGTAGGTATTATTTTAACGGCTTATACAGATAACTTTTAAACAAACTTTGCTATGCCTGCCACATCTTATCTTTTATCATGGACCATGCAGTTACCAAAGGGGTTGAATGCAAGATGATTAACTTTTTGTGAGGTCTGATTGTCTTGTAGCTATTCTGAATTTGTCTTCGTTATTATTACCTCCACCAAGCAAGTTATGCCTCTGCCAACATAAAATTGTCCGTCTGACTGTCTGTCAATAATGTTAAGGACAAAGCTATGGATGGGTTTGGATTCTATTGATATGGGGCTGTATTTTGCAAACAAGATACAAAACATGAGTTCACTTGAGTTAAAAACTGTCAAATACAGTAGTCTGATGAAATTCCAAGGTTAGTCCTCACTGGTGTTTAAAGCCTTACAAAACTTTCACTTATAGGACTTTCTTTTGGATTGGAGCCTGCAGTCTCGATGGTAAAAGGAACCATTGACAGAAGCAAAAACAAGAGACTTCCACGGTTATGCCACTGCAAATCTATGTGCCATTAGAATGTCCATCAACATGTGCAGGGTACCAATTTTAATGTAACTTTTTATGGCATTTACCCTCAAGAACACTATTAATGATGAATCACTTGAACAATTAAGCTCTAGGCGACCAAGAATTGTTCCGCACTATCAGAAAGCTGTCTGGTTAGCGGTTATCTCCATTCAAAAATCTCTGTAGTAACTGTATCAAGCGTGGGCTGATTATTTATTTACTGCTGTTTAATGAGACACAACAAATTTTCACTTGTAGAATGTCTGTCAGTATTATGGGTGAAGATATGAGTTACTGGGAAACTCTTCCACATGTAACACAGAAATAAATTGGTCTTCAATGAAATATATGATGTGTGAGCGACCACGTGTGTTGTTGATAGCTTTTTGTTACCTATGCCCCAGAAACAGGGAGAGCAGGGGAATATATAACTTCTTTGTCTCAGGCAGGTTTTGAGCTTGCATCTCCTTTATAAGCAATTAAAAGGCAAGTATCATTAACCTCTACCCCATGTGGGGTTAGATATAGTGAGTGAGTGCTTGGGGTTTAACGTCGTACTCAACAATTTTTCAGTCATTTGACGACGAAGGAATCCTTAGGGTGCATGTACGTGTAATGTGCCTCCTTATTGCAGGACGGATTTCCACCGCTCTTTTATCTAGTGCTGCTTCACTGAGACGACTTACCGAAAGCAAGTAAGTCGCACCGCCCGAGCCATTATACTGATAGGGGTCAACCAATCATCGCACTATCCCCTTTGTGCTGAACGCCAAGCGAGGAAGTTATAACTTCCTCTTTTAAAGTCTTAGGTGTGGCTCAATCAAGGATTGATGCTATCTGGGCCGGTAGGGGATTAGATTTAAATTTTATTCAAAAATGTGTATGTTTGAATGACACCCAAATTGAGTGGACCCTGCATAAATGACCACAATCTATTCTGGTTAGGAAGATATGCCAAGAAACCAAATAAGAACAAAGTAGTAAGTCAATGAATACTGACCTCTAAAGAAGGGCTATAGACTAAAATCTAGACCAAAAATAAAGAAAATCAATAATAATGAGCCACCATGCTCTGAGCAGCATCACACCTATGTAATTATTACAGTTCTTGGCCAATAAACAGAGATTGCTAGAGATGTAAACAAAGTAAATATAACCCCAGAAACCTTGATTATGATTTTGACATAAGAAATAGAAATAACAGGTTTCAGGTAAAGCACACTTTTTCAGAATACATGTACATGTGTAGACTTGAAATATGATAGCTTAAGTAGGAAATATCAAGAACACAAAATATTATTTTAATAAGAGGGTTAATTTTTTTGAGGTTATTTTCAGGTTTTCAGGACTGCCTGACTTTATACACTGACATTTGACAAGTCACTGATTAACTTCCTACATGTGACCCACAGATATGCAACATACTGTAAAGTACTTATTATTCACTGGAATTTATTTTTCCGGATTTTCTCCAAAAACATGTTTGCGGAAATTATTTTTCATGTATTTAAAAGAATACTGAAAAAAAATCATAAAGTGTTAAAATTTTCCAAGATATAATGTGGCCGGAATTATTCAAGCACGTCAAACAGTTATTATCATGAGTGGCTTTAATCCTCCTTTGTTTCTTGCTGTGTCGCTAATTCTCGTGATCTGGATCAGAGATGATTAAAATAATTGGGGATGGATTATCAATAAGTAAGAAGATTACTTTCACACCTACTGTGAGCAGCAATCAACAGGTGTCACTTCTTTTCAAACCATTGATGAGTATTTTAAAACACCTGGCAAAGTGACCGGTCACCTTTTGAGCAGTTCAACGCAAAACATATGAATTAACCATTATCGGCGCAGTTACTCACTCTTTATCAAGTAATACGGTAAGGTTTGCATTGATTTTACTTTTAATCGTCCTCTGTAGAAGCTCAGAAACCGCAAACATTGCCGTAGCTGTCAAAAGGCCATTGTGTTGTTGTACACACTTCACAGTTTGTTACAAGTTCACTCATTGGACCAAAGGAGAGAGACAGCCAATGGGACAGTGTGTATCAGAGCGAAATTCATTAAAAACTAGCACATGCTTGTATCTACTTCTCTTTCACTTTACCGGCATAGTGAACAATAATCAAACTAAAGACAAATGAACTCCCACTTTTTTTTATACCCACAAATCCTGAGCACAGAGTTGGTATATATTTAAACCATAATTTCCCTTCCCTGCTGTTAACAATTTTAGCTGATCCGTCGGGCTTTCTTTGTGCAACTCCCGTCAGCCTAGCAAAGATTTCACTTCATTATTACTACTACCTGTAGTATATCATTTCATATTGGATATTTTTCACTGGAATTATTTTTTGAGGAAAATTAATGACCGCGAAAATTTGTTCCACACAAAAATTAAGTACTTCACAGTATTAGTCTTCAAGTGGTCCTCAAGGAATATTAGACTGAATACTCATATGAGCTTCATCTGTTGTCACCCAGGTCAGATGAAAAATGAGAGCAGGGGAATGCCAATGTACAACTTCCCTATCCATGGCTGGGAATGAACCCGTACCTCATGTATCCTTATGATTCAAAGACAAGCATTTATAACTACTATGGTATGATCCACTCTCGTGTTACAGTAGATTCCAGTGCTGACCCTGCCAAACTGCAGGTAGATAGTCTGATGTCCCCTGAATATATTCCGATCATTTAAAACTTCAAAAGCGACAGAAAAACGACAGAATTTGGTCATGATATATCACAAAATCTACTTCACTACGACCGAGTCATCGATGACTTTGTGCCGTTATTTTGTACAACTAGGCCTTACTGGTCGTTAGCGAAGTGACAAAAACTGACCTTTTCCCCAATCCTTTAAAACTGGGCATTCATTTTGTTTAGACACGAAAGGGTGGTCACGTGACCTCCAACTTCCGACCTGTCTTACAGAATTGTCATCTCTGTATCTACAACTGTATACTACATGCCTAGGAATTAATTTTCTTCATTGGCCAACATATTACTTAAGACAATACACTAACATAAACGGCATTACATGTTTATTTGTTCAAGGTAACATCAGTATTTCTGTGCTACGATATTTGATACAATATTGGACTCAATGTTTGACAATTCTTAGTTTAGCACTTCAATTTTAAAAATGACCATTTTCCACTTACCATTTATTTTCACGTGTCTAATTGGTGCTTCTGTAATGCGATAAAACCTAATTTTAAATTTAACACAAAATAAATAATGATAATAGATATCAAGCCATGTAGTCATTTTGAAACGTCTTCAATTGAATACTGGAGAATGAGGATCGGTCAAGCTCAATGGGCACAGAGCTCAGGCCACGTGTTTGTTAACATGACAAGAAGTTCACAGCGGTAATGGTGATTAAGAACACGTGCATGGGATACAACAAGAAAGCAAACAAGTTAAAGGCACATATCTGAAACTGTTTAAAACAAAAGTGTTTATTTGAGAGAAAAAAACTGCAGGAAGTAACCAAATACAGCCTTGAAACTGCATGGTGACTTGGTCGTGATGATGTCATCATCTTGCTGCAATTTGCATTCAAAACAACGCAATCGCGAGGATAATCAACAGGTTTCAAGTGAAAAATATGCAAAATTACAGACAGAAAATTGGGGTATTGAAAGACAGTCACATGTACAATGCTACACTAAACAGGTAAACGATAAATTATTACAACCTGCACAAGACTTTAGAAGTCCATGGGCCGAGTTCGGTGGCTGCTGCCAACCCTTCCGCCATCGTCAGTTCAGTCACAGTTGATACGAGAATGCGGCTGAAACTATATTTTATGCAAAATATGTGTTATCTATGTTCTCTCCAAGATTTCCTGCAAAATGTGTGAAATATTAATACATTGTGCACAGTGTATAAAATAGAGTAAAATTTTTGAAATAGGTGACAATAATGCATTGGCATGGCTACTACTCTGCGGATTTATTATATATCGCCAGCTTAGTATGTCTTACCCATATCTCAAGCGGGAAATCGGTGTCTGACACCTGCAAAGCCATCGGCATATTTTCTGGTCCAATGCACAGTTAACAGGTAACAATTCGTGGAATCATATATGACATGAACGTGCCTTCTTCGTGCACAATTTTCCTGGATGCCCTTACGTTCAAGGACCGTATTATATGTCGAATTCAAAGGTTGCAAACGACGGTATTTCGAGCCATCGACGATATTTTGAGCTATCTGCGATCGTTTGCGCGGTACTAGGCGTTGCGCAGATCTAGGCAATTGTAGATGAATATGGAATCCGTTGGAGGTTAAATGTGCATGAAAAAGTTACTACTCTTATTATGGTCTTGACTTAGTGAACACGTCGGGTTTTCGATCATTTTGCACGCATGCAAAAGTTTATAGTACCTGGCTGCATATGATAGAATATGATGTATGCTTATGCCAATAGTATACTAATAATATATACATCTGGCATAAGAATGGATTGATAAAGGTGCAGGATGTACCTGTGTTTGGTGTGCTTGGCTTTTGAAACAAAAACAAACCAAGGTTTTATCCAAAACAGTATGTTATCTAATTGTGTGGCCTCTTTAGCAGGTTCTTTTTATTTGTATAAATTTATGTAATATCTGACTTAGTAGTACAGGTACTCACTTGTCCTGCAATTGTGGGTTATGTTTTCTTGCCTGCAAAAATTTCAGACTCTAGTGTATACTGTCAAAAATGTTTGAGAGCGACAATTTGGCAAGGTGTATAGTATAGACTAGTCTAATGTAGATATAAGTCAAGTACTGATTTTTTAAAACAAAAGAGCTCTTAATAGGACAATTTTAAATTCAATTTGAACTTAAAAGGAACTTTCGGGACAAATATTGGATGATGGGCATAATGTAGATGTAACAGTTAGATATTGATTTTCTATATAAAAAAGTGGGGGGGGGGGGAGTTCTTATTTCATCAATAAATGAAATTTGAATTTGAGAGTGCTTTTTTGAGGGGGCAGCCTTAAATCAGACTGATTTAACCTGGATTAGGAACAATGGCCACTCAAGCATTGTAGAGTGTTTAATGTCACCTAGGTCCCACAGACATGAAACAGCAAACAGCATAAGGGGGGGGATTGAACCTATATAATAATATATTTATTTACCAAAGGTTAGCTCTTTCAATTTACAGTGAAACCGTTCATCCGCCTGGCAGTTCTAGAGAAAACAATGTATAGGGAACATGTACTAAGTCCAAACCAGATAAAGCATCGTGTGGTTTGAGGATTGAAGCTAGATAAAGCGTCGTGTGGTTTGAAAATTGAAGCTACATATATTCATACTTACAAAATGCACTAACACAGCTAACAGTGCTGTCCCCACAACTGTCCCATCCAGCAGGAGAAGTAAGGTGGTGGGAGATTGCCCATTAACAACCCCTTCCTTCCCGCCTGCTGCCTGGAACACCCTACACATGTACAAACAAACCAAGTGAGTGGGAGATGGCCCCTTTCCCATCCCCTGTTTGATTTGGACAATGCACTTGGGTGCAAGAGTGTTACAGGGATCTAGCCTTACAAAATGATTTTCTGTAATAATAATAATAATTCATCTCAGTTTAAATAAAAAAATATATGCACATCTTAGGTTTTAACATATCGCTTTTAGATTCTGAACAACTAATCTTAAGAAAGGTGGGATTTTATCTAGATGGAGGATACAGTGAAAGCTTACATGCACACGTACCATTCAGTTGTTGTGTGAAGTAAATAATTTTAAGTAGCGTGGTTGAAAGCTTGATAGGAAAGTGGCTTCTTTTACATGGATTTCTGCGCACCTACATTTACATGGAACAGGAAAACACTCTAACTACAATATATAAGGATATATATATATATAATATATATTGTATTTATTTATTTTTTATTACAGGACATTTATTTGTGAAAATTGAGGACGGTTCCAAATTGGGTATCAAATAGATCATTGCCCCTCAAGTTGGAACCAAACATTTTCAGACCCTACCTTTGTGTATCTTTTCAGAGGCTTAGATGAGAAATAGAGAGATGTTGAGGAGATGCCTATGCTGAACCCTTGTTGCAGAAGTTATATGTAGGGTAGCTGGAAGAATCCCAACAGCCTAAACACAATGGCTCCTCAAAGTATTTCAGCCAAAGTTTGTGAGGTTTTGTACCAATTGCCTACACGTATTATCTGCACAGTCATAGTTATCTTCCAGTGTGTTATCCTGGATTACTACCTTGTAACTCATAAAGGATATGCATGGTTGGCCTTCATTGCAGCAGACTTGGCTGTTGTCTTTGTGTTTGTGGCAGCATTTGTCATATCATACAGACATTTGTTGATGTCTAGGGAGTCCTCCACTCAGATGACAGAAGTACGCCCTGGGAGTCTTCCCCTTGGCTATATTGCTTGGGGTGTCTATTCCTTGGCTCTGGTTGCCAGGATTGTAGTCATATTTCGAACATTTGTATTTAATCTGTCGGAGTCAGAGTTTTTTGGACCAAACTTGCTAAAGCTGTCCCTTTCACTGTCATCGCCAATTTTCCTCCTGCTTTTGATGACACACAACAATGCACCTATCACTAGTCCTCGACGACAATACATCGAAGAAATAACCGGCAGTGTACCTTTGGATATTTTGGACTCTGTGGAAATCCTTGATGTTCTTTTCACTAACCAGTCTAGGATCCTGCTTCCCTTCAGCCTGGAGCATGCCATCTTGTCTGTGTCCTGCATAAACCTTGTCCTTCCAGTGTTGCCATTGCTCACTCTAAGTCGTACTCACTTTGGCTACAAGAAGCTGGCTGACGGTCTCCTGATGGGTCACAGACTTCTTCATATGATAGTTGTAAATGTTCCCTACCTGGTCATCCGACTGATTATTTGGCATGGGGCAGAACAAAGCGTCTCCGTTCTTCTTACTAAAAACATAATCATGATATTTCTTACCCTTCATGACCTATATGCCTGGAAGCAAGAAAAGGAGTTGGAGAAAGAAGAAAATGCTCGTAACTACGAAATGGAGGAGAGGAACTCGATCACAGATAATCAAGCTCTTTAAAGTATCTGGGATAATGCCATGTTGCCTCTAAACATGTTTACCTCTTCAACCGTAACATACTACTCTTGAAGGTGCTGTGGTGGTCTGTGTACATGTTACCAGTACACAGACCAGTCACAGTATCTTTGCTTGAAACCAGTGTCAAATACCTGACAGGCCTGAAGTCTTTTTGTCACTCGTTTAAGAAAATACTTTAACATTATACATTTACCACCGTTTTTAACAATCACTAATGTGGCACTTTTCAAGTCGTCGTCTTGCTCTTCCTTATGTCTATGAATATCAGTGAAAGATTAAAATACAAATTTTTAATTCACAGCTTATTGGTCTTCTCAGCTGAAGTTTGTGGCTTCAAAAGTCTTGCCAATTTGTATCTTTATGCATTAAAACATAAATTGTTTAAAGTGTTCCATGATTCAATGTATGTATTCATGTTATCTTTCTTGTTGGCAGCTACACTATGTGAAATTTGTACTTAATAGGCAACCAGAGCTTTGCCAATTTTTTTTTTCTCTACATACATACAGAGATGTCATTCTTCCTGTGAAAACGTCTAAACTTCCATTGGTGGTGAAATTAGTCTGCAGCTTTATAAATGACTGAATTAGCATGTAGGTGTGTTGTTATTAATTATTGAATATAGCCTTTGACATGCATATATGTGTACGAGATAGCTGTTAGTAATTACTGACATACCAAAGAGAACAGTATCAGTGCTTTGTGAACCAGTCAATAAGCCAAAAGTCACCGTGTATTATATCCAGTAATTATGTGTTGATAGATTTTTTTTTTATTTTATGTAATACATCCTTGTATCTATGGGATCTTTGAGCAATATATGGCATCATAGTTTAAGTATATATATATATATATATATATATATTTTTTTTTTATTTTACAATTTTTGTATTCCTTTATCACATCTCTTATTTTACCAAGCGATCAAAAGAGACTTTCATTTACTTGTTTCATGTATTCCATGCATATAATGGGATAAAAAAATTCTTTTGTTCAGTTTTACTTTATTATGTTCAGATTTAATTGTCTTATGATTAGGAATGATTATTCTATGCTCCTTTGTAAAAGCTTAATAATGTTGACATCGCAATTTAATAACTTTACCCCAACTTATACCCAGTATGATAAATATGAGGAAAAGAACTCTCCTATGTTTACCTTTTCCAAGCATTTTTAATGCAGGAACAAACTCCTGGAATCTCCCTCACAGTTTCCACTTGCCCTTAAAATCCTTAAAACTATTTGAATTTTGTTGAAAAGTTTTCAATTTCTTGAAAAATAGCTAATTTTGGCATTATTTCAATGTCAAAGATATGGGTCAGTATTTGGTAATGTCGCGTTTTCAAAGGGGCAAACATGCTCTTTTCATCTTCATATTTGACGGGTATTTTTAGTTTTATGATCAACGTATAGCATTGAACTACAAGATTTTAATTATGTACACAAATTACTTGCATAGTTTAAATTAATTTTTCCACATATAGGGCTACTAATTAGCACAAAATTTCATACAATGGATACACATACTGCAGTTGCCTGAAATCCAAACATCTTTGCTGTATGTTTCAGAGATCTTTTCAATTTTATCTTTAGTTCCACTGTGAAAGCTTGAACATCAAATATGGTTTCCAAAATCTAATTAAAAGTCATTAGCAAAAATCTAGCGATATGTTCTGTTGCAAAATGACAGCAAGCTCTAAATTAATCCACTTCACTACCGACTGTCACTCCATAAATGTCCAAATATTAACCTGTGTTAAATTTTCAAAAGATGACTGACGTGTTCTTCTGTTAGATGTTTCCTTATTTGCAGAACCTAGTTATTATATCAAGGAAAACCTGACGCGTGACGCAGGTGACAGTCTGTGATGGAGAGGACAGTTAATAACAAAGATGCAAAGTCTCAGTAGTTATTTGAATTGACTTAAATGCTTTGGAATGAAATAAGTAGTAACAGGGACGGTGGTATGTATATCACTTACAGATGTACGTGGATCTTAAGTGTACATATACGTGAAACCTGAACTAAAGAGGTATGGGTAATATATTGCTGTTATTAGACAATGAAATTAACATGTCAAATGAAGGGCCATATATGTGCCTTTTATAACCTCTTCAACCAATATGTGTTCAAGGGAGGAGTCAGAAAGAAGAAATCCTTTGTTTCTTTTTTTGTTTTGGTTTGCAGGTCTGGAAGCGAAACAAACATTACCTAACACGAATCACTGCACTGCTCCGATTTACAGAAATTAGGTTCAGTATTATAGGTTTGTTCTCACTTTAACAATTCATTTAATCCACTACGCCACCGCACATTCTTCTTCACACCATGAATGTAGGCCCCAAAAATCTTAAGAATGGCATCACTTAAAACCTAATGTTTAGCAGTTGATAGTCTCAGATCTGTTGGACCTACCGTTTAAAACCACTAGTCAGTGTAGTTCAGTACTGCTCAGTATGCCAGTGCATCGATAGATTAATTGACCCACTTTCAAGCGGATAATACCTTACAATCCTGCAACTATACTGAACAATAGCCAGACCCCTTTTAAACCCATGATTTCTAGGCTTTTAAGTTGTCTTTTGAAACCAAACTTGAAAACTTTTTGAGATTTGATTTTTGGCAAAAATTCAATTTGCTGAAAATGAAAATCAAATCAGATTTTCTCTGCTTATCAAATATAGTGCAAATTATTACTTTTCAGAAAGTATCAGACTTATACCTGTACTATTTATAGTGTTAAAATTTTAAAAAGTTAATGATCAACACTCCTTATAAATGTTAGGTACTTAAATATTACCACTTTTGATCGGTAATATGTGCAAAGACAAGGTTGCTGTTTTGTGCAAGGTAATTATTCGGGCTACCTAATATCAAATTGAAAGTTATAATTCAAGATTTTCGTTGATCGATTTATTCTGAAAATTTTATGTATAGTCTGAATTCAATATACAGTGTTGTATACACAGATATCTTTTTCGCAGCAACGTTTGTGCATTTATGCAGGTGTGCCTTAAGAGACGAGCCATTATGTAACAGTAGTTGTCATTTCCATGATGGGAATGGTCATCTGTGTCACATAAAAATGTGACATAAATGACTGTGACCCAGATGACAGAAATTTTGGAATCAGCATTTAATAATGACATGCCTTTGGGCGTTCGAGGTGACAAAGAAATGTGAAAAAACTTACATCTGGGTAGAGAAGTAGAGAAATTTTTTTAAAACAAATTATTGAGAACCTCTAACTTTTCAGTTGATTCAAAAATGTAGAGCTGCTGTCAACTGTTGAGAGCCACGTGGTCAGTCGCATGTCTTTTCTGAACTATAATAAGGCAAACCTGCCATCCGAAAATTTAGGGACACCAAATTTTAAAGAACAGATTTTGTTTCTTCGGTGTAGAAATAAAATTTTTATCATAGTTTAGTCCTACAAGGAGATAAATTGTTATGAAATGAGAATTATATCAGTGAGCAAATTTTTCGTAAATGTTGGGACAAGCTATTTTGACATACACAAGTGACTTTCGAGGCATAAAAAATAAATATTACAGTGATATTTCAATATGTAAGTATGTATGTAGTCTTGTAACTGTATGAGCTGGTTAATCAAGGTGAAAAAATCATCCAAATCCGAAAAATAAAAATAAATATCAAGTCTGAAGGACATGAATGTGCAACATTACTGAATATTGACCCTCATTGCATTATGTTTGAAATGGATCAATAAATAATAGTATGATTCCTTAATGTCCACCTTGCATTTTCTACTTTAGTTGATTGGTCTTTGAAAGTGCTGGAAAACAGGAAACTCTACTTACACTTACACTTAGTTATTCTCGCTCCTCTCTTAACGCAGGTGGATGGTGATTGTGTTTTTTCTGTGGGTTCGTAGAGCTGTGGATCTGGTTACATCATATCTTGAGAATCGTAAAACTCACAGGTTACACTGAGTAAATGAAAACTTCATTGAGATTGAAAAACAGCTGGATCCATGTAAGTTTTGCATATGTAATTATGAATCATTTACTTTGATTGGTCATAGGTATCAGTGCAATAACTGCTTCAAATATTGTCTTTTTGGGATAAAGTATTGTATTTAGTTTTTCTATGTGGATCCTATATCAAGTTTGAAAACCAGCCTGACATGAGCTGAAGTTTTACATGTTTCATGAGATTCCCAGTGGTCATAGATTGTTGTGCATTAGCTGCATTAAACGTCTGGTTTTTATGAAATGTGTGCAGGTTGAATTTGTGTAACCTTAAACTGAGTTAAAGACTTTCCAGATCCATGGTAAGTATAACATATTTAGTTTAATGCCTTCCTTTACTGTAATTAGTGATTGCTCTCATTTCAATGAATTTTCCAGATATTGTCTGATTTTGATGTTTGCAGATTCATTTTGTGTAACCCATAGATTTAGCCAGAATTTGAAATTTGGCCATCTCATTTCCAATTTGCTATATTCCATTTTTGCATATTTAAGAATCTCTTTGATTCTGCTTGGCTGTTCGTTTATGTGCAACAAGTGCTTAGAAATATCATTCAGTTTTAATAGAATCAGTAGAGACTGTGGTAACTCATGGGATACAGAATGTATGTGATGATGATTCAAGACCTCTCCGTATACTTGCGTATACAAGACCATTGTAGCAGCTCTTGTTTCGACTTTCCATTTAACTGATCTCATTATTTAGCCATTGTTTTCCTATTGTATAAATTACTTAAGTTTGCCTCGTATTTTTTGAAAGCATTCTTGTGTTTTTTATTCTTCTTTTCTAGTATCGCCTTGTCCCATGTGCAACTTTCATTTTTTTAAATTTATAAATTATGCAGAGTCTTGATTTGAAATAAAAGCAAAAAATGTATGTTACACAATTCACTGTTTGGTCCCATTTTGCCTTTTCCAACATGTTAAATATTTCAACTTGTAACAGTGTAAGATAGCTAGAAAATTCACAATCCCATAATTCAGGTTCCTTTGAAGTGTATTTTGTATAGAATGATGGACTCTGGATCCTGGCAGCTCTTCTGTGGCTCTGTACAGTCTGCATGGGTTCATTTGAAAATTTGAAAATAATTGCGGATGTAACTGAGTTTGAAGTTTGTAAACAGTATTGACTTATTCAGGTGTGCAAGTCAGTGATGGTTATGTAGGTGAAACATTGCCTGAGGTTAGATAAATCATAAACCAGGACCACACAACAATGCATTGAGGCGAAGTTGAGATACAATGTTGTGGTGTCCGAGACAGTTAAGGCCTAACCTATATAGCGCAAACTGTTTGTTCTTGAGGAACAGAACATCAAAATCAACAAGTGGTACTACAGAAAATAGAACATGTGTATTATAGCGAAATCCTGTCTTTGTCATTGCTTGAGCATGGCAAGAAAAAGAGGCGATATATGCTAATGTGGTATTATATTGCCAACCTGTATCTATTAAAGTAATCTTTTTTTCCACTTCTGAAAAACCTGAAATTCGTTGTAGATGTATGTCATCGAAAAAAATTTGTATGCGTTAAGTATGGTCTTTGTGTATAAACTGTTTGTGTTTTAGTTTTATCTTGGAGGGATTTATTATACTTTACTCTCACATTTTCTTATCAACAACTATTTTACTCCTTAGTTTTGATGATAATTGCTTGCCTTCAAGGTCATTATAGGACACATATATGTATTGATGTTGCATCATAGACTAACTCAACATTTCTTTGTTTTTAATTAAGTGGAGTAAACTGTAGTTACCGCATATTTACACTTTATTAAGCAACCTTACTAAGTATTGTGCCAGAGTTATTAATGAACTAAAGGTATATTAGATGCATCTTCTGTCTGTGTATGAAAGTAGTTATTTCTTGAGAGGGTTTTCCACACGTACGGTTAAAATCATGTTTGTGCCAAATGTTAATTCAAAAATCCAGATATGGAAAAGGACTATGAAATAGTAATATAGCTTTTATTATTTTAAAGATATTAGTTATGTATAACTTGTAAGTTAATTTGTTCTGTCCAGAGTATTGTTCTCTCTCTTTGTTTTTGTTGCTCGATATTGTTGATCATGGTCTCTTTTTACACATTTATTGGAACTCATTTTTGAGCAATTTTTGACATTTTGTTTCTTTCTTTCCATTTTCATTCTTTATACGCTGTATATATGTATCTTAACTTATGTTAAAATATTTTGATTTTCGATTTTCAATAATCCTTTTTTTTAGTTAAACTGACAGTTTTCTCAGTCCTTTTACATTTATCACTAATTACACAAATTCTTTAGTTGAAATTAAAGGGAATGTTCATAGTAATTGAATGAGACTGGTATCTCCAGTTATGCCCAAGAGATTAAAAACATTGAATGGAGGATTTTAATACATTGTATTTTGAGGACGATATGTCATTTAATAGTAGACATGGCACACATAAGTTTTTCACAGCATGTGGTGTAGTTCAGGTTTGATAAGTAGGTATATGCATTATAGGAAGACATCTTGGTTTGTAATGGAGCTGCAATAAACAAAAATGTTTCCTCGTGTCTCTAAAAGTTCATTAACTATTCTTTAATATGCAAATATTCACAACAAGGTCGATAGGATTTTTGATCATTATAATTACCTTTCAACTCACTTGATTCTGCAAACAAGGTGGAACTTTTTGCCTTGTAATTCCTAATTTGGAGCTGAAGTGGGCCTCTGCATGAAATATTTCGAAATGTTACATAACTGTTTACAGGTATGCAATCCAGTTATGATGGAACAGATGGTTACTGGATTCAGTTCATGACATGGGTATAGGCGTACATAAGCAGTTAGTTTCACAGATTAAATTATTTGTAAGCTATATAAGTTACGACAACACCACTTCTGATAACATTGGAGAAAAGCAGGCTTGTCAGTTCACAAATTGGATTGTTGCTAAATACTGCATGTAAGATTATTTCCAGCATGCACTTAGGTGTGTGTGTGTGTTGTTAGGGAGAGGTTGTGGGTCGTGAAAGGATTAAACAGAACTTGCATGCCATCTGGCTATATATTGTAGTTATACTAGTTGATGGTGAATTTTAATGTGTGATCTCACTGTCCAGTTGATGGATCCCGTCAGCTTTTAGAGACAGCTTTACTTTTCATTCAAATTTCCATTCTCTGGGATTAAAAGCATTAGTGAAAGACAAATTTGACAGTTGTAGCAAACAGGAGAGACATCCAGTTGACCTACAATGCTGTTTTTCCACATAATATTTTTTTATAATTTTACTGATGTTTTACGCTATCAGTGACTTTCTTCTAATTTAAACTGCACTTCACATTTATGGGCGGAGGAAAGTGTAGTAAACCACCGCTCCTTACAAACATCCTGACTTAAAGCAGCAGGTAAACACTATTTGAAAACAATCCAGCACATCAATAGCTTAACAGCTGCAGCCAGCAAGCAGTATAACTATCTGGGCTAGTGAGGGTTACAGCAACATTGATTGCGATTGGTTAAACCAAGCACTTTTTTGACCAGAGTATTCATTACTTTGCCATTGTCCTCAGACATAGGACATGATGTAGTTATATAATATACATGTACGCCTGACCAGTTTAGGATGTGTTTCCATGAGTGATTTTACGCATTTTTCTTTCACCGAGGATTCTAACTTTTACATGTTCAGCTTAAAACCAAGACCACTCTGCAAAGAATTTCTTAGTTAATGTACCTTTTTACACAAATTGCAAATGACAGCTCGTGATGAAGCAGTGTTTTACAATGTAGTGCTACAAAATCAAGTCATTTGAGTTCTAGACAATTCACACCTCACAGATGTAAATAATTTAGTTTTAAGTGACATCACTGTTTCAAGTAACTGAATGACATCACAAAAAAAACTGATACTGGATTTCCAGTTTGGCCACAACCGAGTAAAAAGAGTTAAGGTAAATTCAACGTACACCCCAACAAAGGCATTTGTTTGAAATGCATGAAAGAAGCATTGTGGTGAGCACAACTGCTGAGTGAAATCTTCATGGGTATTGTGGTTACCATGACAACTGCGCGAGTGGACAAATTTGTCCACCAAAAATGAAAACTTTATGTGGAGAAAGAGTTGTAGCCCGGACACGCAATGATTTCTATTTATATAGTATATATAAGGAAATTAGCTATCTGGATAGCATGACAACTGCAAAAATGGACAAATATGAGTCGTGACACATTGTCATCTATGTATCTGCCTAAAACAAACTTTAAAAAAAAAAAAAAAACCTTTAAGTTGTAACCTGTGCACGACATATCTATTTATAGAGCATATATAAGGAAAACGGCTATGTGGTTACCATGACAACTACAGAAATGAACATGTGCCAGTCGCGACAACAAATGAAGTCGTGGAAAGCAATTCCATTCCAGACACGAAGGACACACAATACTGCTATAACATAACACACTCATCCTAAGGGCAGGGGCATGTAAAAACTGCCTTAATTCTGACAGGCCAGAACTTGGTCTGTGAAATCATGTTCCAAATTTCATTCAGAATAGTTAAAGTTTTGTAAAAAAATTCAAAATACTGTAGACAACACAGCAATAGTTTTGTGAAAATGAACAAAACAGCACAAAATATGGAACTTCCTCCATAACTTTTGATACGTCATGGTGACGTACCATGCCGAGGATCACACCAAATTATCTCCCTTGAGGTCACTCCGTTTAAAAGGTGCGTTTTTAAGTGTAAGCTGTGGTCAGGTATGATATGGCTTTTTACATTTTGTGGCCTTGAAAATATTTGCCATGGTGGTGACAACCTAAATATTGTATGCTGTTTCACGCCTCAAAACCTTGCTGTCGAATGACAAGGGCGGCATTTCAGAGTATTCCTAATAAGTGCTACAAACTGATTTGAATGAATGAATGAATGCATGGGGCTTACTGTTGTACTGAGCAATTTTTCAGTCATACTAGAATATACTGTGTCCTTGTGGCAGGGCGAATCCTTGCTGCCAAAGTGCTGCTGCCACTGAAGTAACATGCCAAAGACACCATACAGGACACCCCAACCAGTCACATTATACCAACACCGGGTAAATCAGTCCTGTTTCTTTGCTCTATAATGCTTCAGAGCTGCATGACAAGTGAGACAGCCACCAGTACCATTTTCTAAGTCTTTGGTGTGACCCAACTGACTTGAATACACCCTGTAATACTGGACCAAATGTGTACTGTAAGGGTTACCAATGTAAAACCATTGAGTGAGTGAGTGAGTGCTTGGGGTTTAACGTCGTACTCAACAATTTTTCAGTCATATGACGACGAAGGAATCATTAGGGTGCATGCACGTGTAATGTGCCTCCTTGTTGCAGGACGGATTTCCACCGCTCTTATTTAGTGCTGCATCACTGAGACGACTTACCGAAGGCAAGTAAGCCGTCCCGCCCGAGCCATTATACTGATACGGGTCAACCAGTCGTTGCACTATCCCCTTCATGCTGAACGCCAAGCGAGGAAGTTACAACTTCCTCTTTTAAAGTCTTAGGTGTGACTCGACCAAGGATTGATCCTGGATCTACCGGTCCCAAAGCGGACGCTCTACCAACTGCGCTATCCGGGCCGGTAAAAACCATTGATAAGAGCTGAATAAATGCACAGTGGCATATCCAGGGCTAAAAAAATATTAAAAAAAAAAAAAAACAATTTAGAAAAAAGTCTGGAAAACTGTTGAATTCCAAAACAAAATATTATAACCCATAATTTTGAAAACTCCAGGAAACCTGACTTGTGATGGACATGGTGTAAACCCCTTGTCCCATCTATCTCTGTTAGTCTGATCCAGTCCTTGTCAAACTGCAGGGAGATTTTCCCCATAATGTAAGACAACAAAGGGAAGATACCTGCTTTCTGTAATTTCATACATGTAATTCACACTGAGTACTGCTATCACAAAGATTGTTCTTTCCAGTTACATAAAGAAACAATTTGCTGTTAGCTGTAATCAGAATGATTTTAATTCATTTTAATTTACAGTGACAATATTTGAAGCTTAGCAGCGAATCAAAAATTGACAAGTTGAAAGTATACATTTTTGTATATACTGTACATACATACACAAGCTTCTTAGACAATCTCAAAACATAAGACAAAGACTAGATGTACATCTGCTTTGACTGTGCATTCCACGATTGGTCTCTTTCAAATGCAGAAGCAAAACAGTTTTCCACAATGCAATTTTCAGAGGCCAGAATGCTAAGAATACAACATTGTCTGCTTGCAATAACATTTATGTACAAAGAAAATCTTGCCTTATACAACTGATAAAAGTAGGGGTAGTTTGTCAACATGACTAGCTAAATAAGCTCATTTTAAACTTAAAACAAAATTGCACCATGGCATGTGAAAATATCTTAAGCAAATGAAAACTATCAAATAGCACTTTGGTGGTGCTACTAGAGTATAAGGTGTTTGAAGGAGCAAAACAATTCAGTTGATGCTGTAAAGAACAGATGATAATAAAATTGTTAATCACTTTGCTCTTCTCCAAAAAACATATAATAATGGCTGAATCATACAGTATATATATATATGTGTGTGTGTGTATATATATATATATAGTATATGTACATATTTATGAAAAGTATTTGCACGTCCCCACTGTTCATCCACAAATAAGCCATTTAGTGACATTGGAAGATACATGGCACTGTGAGAACAACACATGACAGCAGGCTGTGGGTGGGATAGAACAAGCTCGCAATTTCGAACAGACAGAAATCTTTACATTTGCGTATATACATCTTGATGTCTTGCACCTGCACAAGACATACATCCAAGGATCCCCTGACTTTTAGCACATCAACAATGTTAACCCTGTACACCTCTCACATTTCCGCAGCCCAGATCCCTTCCCAACCCCCATGCATACATCAGCCTGTTTTCACAATACACTGTAACTAAAGCTGACAATTCTTGGCGTTTTCTGACACAAGTGTATGTTTGTTACTATAACCACGAGATAGTATAGACACGACAATAACATCAAATTTGTCAATTTAGTTTTCCACAAGTCCAGTCAGAAGCAGCCAACTTTATGCTGAGCAGGGCAGAGTGGGTGAACACCAGAATGTGGAATCACAAGAATATCTTTTAACACAGATGTCTACTCATTCGTCGGTCTGTTCTAGACGAGACTTTACAACAGAGAAGTCAAATGGCGCCCCCATCACTCTCTTGTACAGGTCAAGCACATCAGTGCAGGTGGTCTCAAAATGGCTGCTCGCATCGTACGAAGTGGAAATGAACAACTGCCAAATAGAAACGATTAGATTTCACAGTAAACTGATCAGCACACCAGCTGAGAAAATACTGAATAGGTCTGACAGCATGAAATCAGCTATGAAGGCATGCAATTTAATACTTGAATGAATACTGGGAAAACATTTTCAGTTTCATAAACATGATTTTATTTCAACAAACACAAAAAGAATTTATTTTTTTCCAGAGATTTTTTGATCCAAGGAGTATTTTTTTGTCCAATAATTGTATTAAAGATTATGCAAGAAAAAAATAACAGGGCTGCTAACCTGATTGTCTGTGCCGTCATCCACAGGCTCCAGCAAATCTTGTTCTGAAATAAACCTATGTACGAGAACAAAACATCCATTATTCAAAATTTTGCAGTTTCATAACTTACTACATTTTTCAAATTTCTCTTTCCTTTACATTAAAAAAAAATTCAATGGTGCATGCATGCTTACTATATAACAGCAAAGCTGCAGTTTCAAAACTTACTACATTTTTCAAATTTCTATTTCCTTTACATTAAAAAAAACAAAGACTCAATGGTGCATGCATGTTTCCTAAATAATAGCAAAGCCAAGGAAATTCATTATGAATTATACATTGCTAAAGGAAACCGTAGAATGCATGAGTACATGCTCAATGGAGTTTAACATTCCTTTTACTGCCTGAAGCAAGAAGCATGACAAACATTACTGCTGTATATTACATCAGCTTGTGTAGTTTACACACGACTAGTTTATGTGTTCTTGGATAGAGTCAGCTTCAAATTATGAACAAATCTGGACAGTACTGCAGACATACTAACATTTCCTTTATGTTTCCTAGCAAGTCTAGGCCGGGTTTCAGCTCCTTCTCTGGCGTGGAGGTTTCCACTGTGGTGCTGACTATAGCCAGGTAGAACCCCTTTGCTGCCACATTGTGAGCCGAAGAAACAACTCCAATGTAAATGTCTACAAAATAAAATGGTAAAATCACTGATACCTGTATTAACCAAATTAAACATCACGTTAAACCACGTAACCACACAGAAAAGAGAGCCAAGGTGAGATACATTCTGAGTATTAATGCTCGTCACCCCTGTTTATAATAATTATACACCAAATCATTCATACATATATACTCAAGTACATTCTGAGGATAATAGACAGAATTTTAAATGTTCAGACTTAAAGGTATGCATCAACCACATATTCAATGTATATGCACATCAGACTATCATTTTCACAACTGTTTTCCAAGATATGAGCAAATCACAAAAAATCCTGACCTGTAAAAGACACAAATAAGCCCCCCACTCCCCCTTGAAGGGGACATACATGTAACAAGATAATTTCACCGACTTTACATACACTATTTACAAAACTTATGTATGGATAAATCAGGTTTTTGAACATGACCCAAGGGCCCACGAAATGAACCTGGACACAAATTTGATCTAAATAGGACGATATTATTGAACAGTTAATGCATGTTAACCAATGGCTAATCCGAGTCAAAGAAATCAATAAGTATGCTGAACTTATCCATCGATCTGTCTGGTTTTCATACTTGATCTGAAAATTTTTTTCATCAAACTCGGGCAATACTGAAGTAGTTATAGTATGAGAGCAACAACCAACATGAATGAAGGAAATTATTAAATAAGCAAAACTTCAGCAAAAATCAGGTTTGTCTTCGATCTACACTGCATAAACGACACACAGGATTGTTTTTTCAAAATCAGATAATGTCCGGTTAATAACCAATGACCAATCAGAACAAGGAATTTATTGCTTATGGGAATCTTCTGTGAGGATCTGGCTAGTTTTTAAACTTAATCTGATGTTACACAAAAAGAAACTGCACAAAAAATTTAATGAAGGCCAAGTAATATATTGTATTGAACTCTTACATACAGATCTGGCTGATTTTCAACATTAATCTGAGTAACCTCCATACAAAGTTTTATAAAAATTCAGTAGTTGTTGCAAAGAAACCATCGAGAATCATCAAATTCATCAAACATGCAAAACTTATGCGCACACTTGGGTAGTTCTCTTACTTGACCTGGAGGCTAACATACCCAATGTAATTTTTTAGTGTAATAATTCTCATGCAGTTTTCAAGATAAATATATGAGCAAATCAACCCCACTAATAAAGCAATTCCTATATAACCCGCATTATTCAATAGTAGGGCATAAGAAGTCAATTTGTTCTACTAAGGTAAAAATTACCCACTTTTATGAACATCTTTGTTCACATTATATTCAGCAACCTGCAAATGGCTGTGGGTTTCCCCAAGCTCTGCCCCGCTTTCTCCTACCATAATGCTGGCTGCTGTCATATAGGTGAATTATTCTTGAGAATGGCATTGAATAAATGGCAGTAAATGAACACATGTGACACATGATAATCCCAAACAGATTAAATCACTTGATTCTCAAGTTTTGCCGCAATCACAAATGTTCAGAGAACATTCTGAATATATTAACATGCAGCATTTATATGAAAATGGTCCTCAGTTTACCTACCATTGTGTCTGCCTACTTGTGACTGAGGAATGATAATTTGACATGACACAGCATCAGAGGTGTTTTGAACAGGGTGGTCCAAAATACAGATAGCTCTTACAACCTGAAATAAATCGAACTACAAATTAAGCAGTGCTCAAAGATGTATTCATTTGACTATGTCCTTCTCAGCACCTCTCTTACATTTTTGTTGAGTCCCACTTATGGCATTTGCTACTGTATAATGTTGTTGGCAAAAGGCAACATCCCACCACAGTTAATATGTCATTGTAGGATAATTTGGGTATCAGTTTTGAAAAAAAAAACATCTATCAACAGAACATATGTTTTTATTATTGATGATTTCAGAGAATAGTATTTCCTACCCTTCCAACTTTTCTGCACTTCTCTGGTGCATAAGAAGGGTCACAGATTACAGCTTTACACCTGGCTGTTTCATCGCCTGAGCGCACTCCAACGACCTTACAGTCTTCCATCACAATCTCATCCACAGGTTTCTCCAGCATGTAAGTCCCACCATATATAGCACTGAGTCTGTACAAGGTAAAAAAGCTCACAATGACTCATCTGCAATATGTACATGTGTTACATGTAAATAAGCCATGAATGAATCAATTAAACAACCAAAGATACATCATGCGTCTTGATAATTAAGCCTAGCAGAGCACGTGTGCTCATAAAACACCTTTGAAAGGATCTACCTTGATATTATAAATACATTCTATACATTTTATTCCTTTGATTTTCGCTATAAGTTTAAAAAAAAATGTTAACACACTAACCTAGCAAAGCCCTGGGGCAGCTCTCCAAGTCCGTAGAGTGGATACAGATATGGGGATTTTAGGCTGTCGTAGGCATTTAGCGACCCACTGTACAGCTTGATCCTTAGCAAGGTCTCCTCACAGGGCTTCTTCAAGTACCTGAAGAAAAACAAAAATTAAAGTGATTATAGATTATATTAATCTTTCCTGCTAATGCAATTTTTCCATATCTCTCTCTTACAGGTGGCCAACTGCACCATGGTGCTGATGCATTACAACACTTGCATGCAGCAAAAGCGAATGGTATAATTGAATGAATTCAGAAAAAAACCTTTATTATCTTGCCTATAGCAGGGAATTAACTTACTCATCATTGGAGTGAAGTGCCAGAGCGTGGCCAGTGAAGTCTATGGTATTTTTCTCAAGGTTGTAGTGTTTCTGCATCATTTCCTCTGAAGTTGTTTCTTTTGGGTTAACATTCTTCCAAGTGGCTCGATCTTCTGGGTTAAACTCCTGTACAAATAGCAGGAATTGTCGGTAACGCCGTTTTTCAAAAATACCCATGAGAGCTGTAACATAAGAAAAGTGAAATCACGCTTTCAGACAGACTTTAAGAGTACTTCTGGATAGGTGTGATTGACTGAATGAGATGTTTTTTTCACTTGCATAACTGCATTCCATTACACCACTCTTTCTGCCCAATTTTCTGTCTGTGCACAATTTTCACCGTGAAGAAAACCATCATGATTTGCCATTTCTTTGCACAAAGATTTACAGGCTTCTTCACATATTTATTCATTAAAACCCCTGGTATACCTGAATACATCTGTTAGTGTAATATTCAGTCCTTTCTTGATTTGTTAACATTCCCAGGTCACACATGTAAATTTCACAGGATATCACTGACCAACAACCCACATACAACACACAAAATAGCAAGCAATATTGTGCTAGAACATCAGCCTTAAAATACTGGAGCCGTGTAACAGAATCAGGCAGCTGGTGCGTACTTACATGATGTAAGTGCCTCTTTTTCATTGGCGGGGACCTTGTAGATTTTGCCACCCTTGTACACATAGCTGCCTTCAATTCCTTTAAAATCTAGGTAACGAGTTACACCAGTGTGTACCAGCAGCTTCACCAGTTGACCTGAACATGCAGAAATCAGCGTTAAATGTTTATACAGTGAAAATACAACCAGAAATAATTAAATATATGTATATCGAAGTACTTTTAAAATTGCTACCATTTACATAAAATCTGATCCAAATTTGAAAACGTTCTCAAAGTTATCCTCTTCACTCTGGTCACTATTCAGACTCTCACTGTCTACACCTTTGACAGTGGTGTCCTACATGTATGATATACATGTAGACGTAACAACCGATAACAAACAGGTTGCTTTTAAATATGGTTAACTGTTTCAAATTCTGCCCATGAATAAGTTGCACATTTTGTAAGATACTGGGAGCTCTACCAAATCTAGGAACGTGTTTTGCAATTTGTTTGAAATGCAAGACAATATCATGCTGCAGAAAAAGTAGAAAATTTTAACAACCAAAAGGAATATTTTATGAATTTTTCTTGCCTCTTGACACACTTACATTCTAGTTATTATGAAAGAAAAACAAAACCATGGAGAGAATGATAAATATCTCCCAATTAAAAATTTGTGTTCTAAATCCTTTTTTTTCACCTATTTTTTGGGGGCAATAAAAAAAGCACTTTTACAACTTACATAAAGACAACAGTTTGAAAAGACAATATTCAGGAAAGAAAGAGCTTACCATTTGCCATCAGAAATTTAGGAATCAGATCAACATTCCAATCTCTTCCTCTACCAAACTCTTCACCGGGGGCACTTTTACCAAAGTGTGCAAAGAGCTAAGAAGAAAAAAGAAAGAAAAAATGTTAGATCTACCTAGAACCAAACGAACATCAGAACACTTTCTGATCCTCACGATACACCCATTCTCACAAAGCATGTCAGATATCAGGCTTGGTGCTTATATTCAAAAAAACAGCATTGACTTTAGCGTATTAAAAATCTGACAGATACTAGAGCACCTCTTAAGCCAGACCCCTGGCTTGCACAAAGCGGAGAGGTGCCGCACCTCGTCCCTCTCACAATGTGCCCTGCCCCTCTAGAGGGCCATAAATATCTGCCCTGCCCTTGGGTGAGAGGTGCTAAGGGGGGGAGGAGGGGGGGGATAGTCCTAAATTGTGTAACAAATTCTCAATTGTATATGGAGTATACATAGACACAAACATATAGCTAGCACGTGTAATATTTTATTGACCATTTTGAGCAAAGGTTATCTTATATAGCCACATACTACAACTAGCATGTCTAATGTCTTTAATTTAAATCAGAAGTAAAGCTCTCTTTATTGGTAATTTTTTCAAGGCTCTTAATAAGTAGTAAGAAGTGTGATCAGTAGTTTTATTTGTTTGTCCATTTAGGAAAATCCCCTAAAGCAGAAAAGACTGTCTGTGAATACACACTTTGCAATTTTTCCAGACATCTTACCTAATGATTATAAGCAGTATACACTGTAATTGTCACTAGATAAATATTTTTCCTCATATGGTCAGTACATCCAAGGAGCACCATATAAATGTCTTTACTTTTCTGAAAAACTGAGAATTGCAATTTTCTGCTTTAATCACTTCCAATCATTAATATGACATGTAAACTGGAAGAATTGCAGTATACCAATCCATAGTGGAGTGTTGAGTAGGCTATTTTTACTTTTTAGAAGTATCTTTAGAATATTTATTTATCACATTCATTATTAAAGACACAAGCAGAAAATAGTGCCCTTTAAAGCTATTATTTATGTTATAAAGTGCATCCTTTGGGAAAATTCCATCTCTTGTTTTAAGCTAGGAGTCTGCAAGCAAAGTGTCCCTTATTGTGAAGCCCAAATACCTATCAAATACTGTAGTTATATACAAATACATCAAAGACTGCAGATTTAAAATTCTCTTATACTTTATCTAACTTCTGTTTAACTGAACACACAAAGAAAATTGTGCAAAGATGAGAACAATTTTTCAAAATGCCATTTATTCTCGAATTTTCAACATTTTTTGCCCATGTTCATAGCATTCTACACTAACTAAACAGACCCACAGACTTTGAATAATTTATCTTAGATTCTTCTGAGATTTGACATTCTTTAATGTTACCAATAAATTTTTAACTAGAAAAGTTACCACAAATTTATGGGGCCATGTTTTTTTTTTTTTTGTTTTTTTTTTTTACATTTTTGGCTACTTTGGCCAAAATTTGAAATCATTATCTAGAAAAATAAATTAGTAGTAAAAATATTTCACTTTACCAGCATGACAGACTCAGAAACAGAAAGACAAAAAAATGAGCAAAACGTCTGGATGGGCTATTGGTTTGCAAATTAATTCTAAAAAAGTGTTCCAAGGCTGTTGTTTTTCTTAACATGTATATACATTCACAATACTAACCTGGCTCGTTCACACGTCATAGATAATTATTAGCAGATGGCTATAAACATTTAGTTGACTCAGTAGGGACTAAGACAACATGTCTGCTTTTGTCCATAACTTATAATTTGAATTTAATTTTCATCTTGACACGAGAGGAAAAAAAACAGTCAAATTTTGTTCACGAGTGGTTCTAGTATTCTTAAGTAAAGCAGTTCTTCAAACACAATATTCACATACGTGTAGATGATCAATATATTACAAATAGGGGTATGACTCCTACTTATAGAACGATGCAACTCCTTTTTAAAACGCTTCTGCTCTGGTGGTTAAGGTGAAAAAGCAATAAGTTTTATAGTGGTAATACCAAAAAGTGTACACGCTGTTAACTCCATGGCGATACCATAATATGACAAGTAATATGGATGTATAAAAGTTTGGAGACATGGTTGCGATCAATATCACATAGACAAGGATGTTAAATGTTAAAATGTCTAAATGTTGACGTTGTCTAAAAGGGACAAATAACCCAACCCCTTAAACATGATCAGTAGAAGTGGGTTTCAAGGGAAATGCCATTGAAAATTGTCTCAAAATATGTTTATTTGTTTTTTTCCGAGTTTGTCCATCACTAATTTAAATGCAGCCAGTGGCAAGGTACTCTGAAGTCATATCACTGTTATTTACTTCACAATTACCAAAAGGCTAATATTTTGAAAACTTTACACAAACATCAAAAACTGTGCTATATTAAAAAAAATCATTGTAGAATTCAAGCACTTGATTGCATTTAAATTTTTTTTCTAAAGATATAAGCAGCACAAACACAATATGTCTAATATAAAAATTAACATTCATCTCAAGATACTGTCCAGAAGAACAAACGGAAGCTGGAACTGAAAAGTTTTAAAACTGAACCAAATTCAATTATTAGTTTTAACAATTATGAACATAGAACACAATTTGTTAAATGTTGTAGTTGAATAATCTAGCAACAACTCGTACTGTATATGTAATCTAAAGCTTGAAAATGCAAACTTACATCTTCTAAAGGACTAATGGATGCACTCTGACCACCATAGTACTTGTTTCTGTCCATATGTAGGACCTTCTTCCCAGCCACAGAAAGCAGGCCACTGAGGATGCATTCCTGTAATTATATATGAATAGAACACACTCGTAAGCAAACTTGTTTTATAAGTAGGTATGAAACTTCTTTGACAAGCATTTCGAAGTTTTCATGTGAAGCACAAGCATGTATGTACATATCTTTGTTTCAGCTAATACATCATCTTCACTGTTTGAGGAAGTCCAAATCTTCTGACAAAAACTTACCAAAAATATTAATTTTGAAAAGCTTAACAGTATGCTGCAGTTCTAGTCACAAGCTCCATTTAGAATGATCAAGAGCTTCCATGTGTATGGCTTATGTGACAGTTCACACAATGGCAGATAGACAGATGAAAGTGAAAGCCTGAGAGCAGAAGAGATGTCGAGAGGTGTCAAAAGACTTTGCTTTTTAAAATATGGTTCAAAATGGACTGTACACGAGGAGAGGACTATAAGTGCTTAAATTTTGTTGAAGCACGAGGATGAGGTTGCTTAGTTTACATAAGTTAGTGTTGGTAGCATTGTTTGTAAACTATTAAATCATTCTAATCAGTCGATTTCTGACTACAACTGCATCAGGTCCATTAGGTTTATCAACATATTTGCTGTAATTTACATTCAGAAAATTTTAATTATTTAGTTCCATGCAGTGGCTCTCACCATATACCAAAAGTTGGGAGAATAACTTAATAGTTTACAAATGATAAATGCATTGTGTGGCCTACACCACTGAAACACGTCTTTCACCACAAAACAGGGCTGGCCTCAAGACTGGAATGACAGAGCAGATTTATGATCTGTAGCATAGCCGTAACACAAGAACTAAAGCAAGGCCCTTCTCACCACAACGAAGTCAAAAGGTACATATTTCAGGCTACCCAGAAATAAATATTATATGAAGAATTGGCTTGTTTTCAGGTCAATTTCTTTGATTAGACTGTGAGCTCGTGATTGTGGGCTTGTTAGCTACTCAGGAGCCATGGTGTTTGAGACAAAAGATAAGGGGCGCTTACGATTCTGAGGAAACATCGATGTCAGGTTATGAGGGCCAATCATGTAACAATAACAGCAAATAATGTCAACCGATTGGCCAGGCTAAGCTGGCGACACCAATGTTTCCGAAATCGCAAGTGCCCCAAATCTGACAAGGCAAATAGGGGAGATAATCCATCAAAAATGGCTTCCCTGACCAGCATTGGTGGTTCTGTTTTCTTCCGTCTAGTTCAATAAATTTGCTACAACATAAACTAAATCGTCAAATATTGTATATTTCTGGATAGGTGGAATTATGCTATTTTGAATCTGATGCCTAGATAGATGTCCATATAGTAGTTTCTGTTTTATGATCGCTTATGTGTTAGCGACCCCTATCAAATCCAGTGTGGTCTGTCATTTCAGTCTTAAGGCTGGCCCCACAAAAAGTCCCCAAGGATTTTCCAGAAAACAAGAACTTCAAAGCATGTGCGAGAACCACCAAGCTGAACTTCCATGCACAGGGAGCCTGCTTAAGCCCAGACATGCTGTTGAAGTGCCTGTGTGCTCAACAGATCCAGGCTCTATCTATGATTACAATTAATTGATAGTGTTTCACACACAAATGCAAAAGATACCAAATATTGGGATGCAGCAATGGGTTTGTTTGTATTATGATTTAAATATATACTCTGAAAAGAAAAAAAATTGAAAGTGACAGATACTGAGATAAATAAATTTTCACATCAAGGCCTACTACTTTTCAGGAACTGATACGATTTAATGGATAAATGACAATGACAGAAAACAAGACAAGCACAAATGACTTGCGTTAACTGATAAATCAGTGTAACATGGTCTGAGAAGAAACATTTCAAGCTGATGTGTCAGTGTTTGGTGCCGGTAGGCGGTATGCCTCACGCGACATCTTTTCACATAATAAGGCAAAATGGGCTGTGCCCCTAGTACCAACACTAGGATTCAGCATAGAATCGAAAAAAATGTCATTATTTGATGCAATATACCTTAAGCCCCGTGCCTAGCACAATCACATCATATTCTTCATCCATGATGAATCTGAGCACACTTCGGAAGAAAATACTTGCACAATCTGCCCAACAAGTCGCCTGCTTCTCGATTGATTATTTCAATATGGCGATTAACCATTACCTCACTTCCGGGAAGTTTATGCGCGAAATAGTTCTTGCGGTGTTGATAAATTTACACTTTTGCAAAAGAGAAACAGACCAAGAGTATTTGCCTGCATTGAACGGGTTATATTGTTCAATAGACAGTGACTCGTATATAAGGATGTAAGGACGCTTGTTCATGCTGAGGGCGCTAACTCACTGACATGTGCGCGCGGAAGTATACCGGAGGCTCGGTGGTTTAGCTGAGAAGTGCGTGTGACATTTGACACAAGGTCCAAAATGAGACATCTGATGTGAGGCAGGTCGAAGTCCCTTATCAAAGACGCAAATTTCGCATTATCTGAAAACATTTTGATATCCGTGTGTATGTGCTGAATTTGAAAAGACTCAGTGGCGGTCTGTTGTATATGAAAAGTTACGGGATTTCTCATGGTGTACCTTTGTTGTGGGGAGTCAACTGTAACACCTGAACTAGCTTCCAAAAGTGCAAGGCTTTAATTAAACAGTAAACAACTTCATTAAAGTGTTATGAAGTTCAGCTAAGATGACACACGTGTAGATAGGTTCTCTGGACTTGCATCAAGATGGCAGATAGGAGGCAAGGTGATATTTCAGGCTTCTCGCCACAGTCGAGAAGCCCAGGCAGAAGATGCCCCTCAGCAAGCTCAAGAGTCTCTGCTAACAGCCTGGAATCAGGTCTTTCACGGGATAGTTTATGTGTTTATGTTTTTTTAATTTTATTCAGAATTTAAATATGTACTTTATTGGAGGTAATACATGTAGTCACATTTATTGTCTATTAGATTACTCTGCCAGAGTAAGTCTTACGTTGTACTGATACTCAAGAATGTTTTGCATATATTCACTATTGTTATGGTGGGAGAAAATCAGGCAGAGCCATGCTAAAGCCACGACCATCCACAGGTAGCTAGGTACGCCTGGAGATGAAGTTGACATAAGCTGAACTTAAACTCATAGCGTCACGGAGGGCCTCAGTGTTTCAGTGAGAACTGACAAAAAATAAGCACATGATACATGTATTTTTAGCAGATATGCTTCCACATGTATAGTTCAGTAACTTTTTAATTCATGTATGTTGAATTACTTTCAAGTATTGAACATTTATAGTGCAATCATTGCTTAGCATCAGCACTGCTTGATTTCATTTGTTTGAGTGAATATTCATATGTGTATCTAGAGCCCTCTTTGTTGGTTTAAGGCCATTCTTGGCCAAACACAATTTGCCAAACCTAACGTTTGAGCAATCTTAGACTAAATTTATATTGTATACAACCAACAATAACTGAGAAGACATTATGATACAACTAGAATTACAACATATTTTCAGTATTACTTAGTATTACTTGTACCCAGTTGTTGGAATTTGTGATCTGTGGTTTTAGGCTATAGCTCTACAGTATCAGGTGGATTTCCTCACTGTCACTGTTAATGAGGCCCGCGTGGCTTTATAAGACATCTTCCTCCAATATTGTGTGGATATCTGTATTGCACATTGGCAAAGATTGTCAGCAAATAGGTTCAGGTCAGTGGATTCTCCTGGGCATTGTGCTCTCCATATAATCAGTAAGAGACTTGAATTTAACCACGCGACACATTTCATATGTATATAATGTATTCCTGCATACAGATCATGCCCCCCAGGTTTCCTTTTTTGCAGGTTCATATATCTCAAAGCAGAGGAAGACCTGCCGGTGATATGTGGATGGTTGTGGGTTCCGCGATTGGCTCTGTCTGGTTTCCTCCAACCATTATGCTGGTCACTGTCATATGAGTTTGTTATTCTTAAGTATGGCATAAAACACCAATCTGATAAATAAATAAATAATAAATCCATGTAACGGGATGTCAGTATGCTGCTTAAAAGAAAGGAACAAGCAAAATGGCAATCAATATAGCAGCGACTTTGTTTATAAATTTTAAGTTATGTTTCCATTTTGTTTTTTTTTTAGATCCGCACACTTATCACCTGTTACGCCAAGTTTTCACTGACCAGACACTGTCTTCTGAGGCTGGGTCTGGGGGATTAGAGTAAGTACATATACTAAATATGCTGCCCGATTCTATTGCCTCTTATCTTTTGGTCAATTTATAGAAAATATCTTTGAAAGGTCTACTTACATAAACAGTAACATGTACTATACACTCTTTGAACATATTTGCTGTAAGATACCTGTCAGTTGCCACAGATATTTCGATAAGCGCATCACAGTAACAAACCTCATGGCGCCTGTCATGTTGATGGAATAACTTAGGTGTTTGATGCTGCTTATTCAGCTGACTTGAACCCTGTATGTGAGTGATTCTGATATCAGAGTAAACCATTTTAATTGTGGACAGTGTTTCAGAATGTCTGCTTTTGTTTTAAAATCATGTACACTATGGTATTAAACAACATTTGTCTTTTAAAAACTGAAACTATTTTAGTATTTACCAAGTATTTTGGATGTTTTTCTCATTTTTAATATGCCGTCGATAGGGGTTTTTTTTTATGGTATTACAATTGTGTCTGTACAATTGTCTGGGCCACAACTCAAATTCGTCTGCAGGTGCAATTTTAATTTTTTCGGTAGAGAGTAATCCAACATAGATTCACCAGGTCGCCTCAAATGAATACATTGTTATTGTGTCTTATTTATTGATTGATTTCCTTAATCTATATGTAAATATATACACTTCTGCAGGAAAGCTCTTGGACTACATAACCTTGATGATCACATAGACAAGGAGTTGCATAGCTCATTGGCAGCATGTGGAATTGTCAAAGGTATGAAAAAAGGGAAGAGTCTTCTATAACACCAAGGCTCTTATGGCATGTATGGATATTAATAAAAGCCATATTAGAAAGATCCCTTAGATATTACTACATGTATTTTAAAAACACTGTAGTACTATTAATTATCTCCGCCAATGTGGTCGTTGTGAGTTCCAAGTCCAGCTCATGGCAACCTGCTTATGGTCGTGGGTTTCCCGCTGGCTCTGCCTGATTTCCTCCCGCCATAATACGGGCCGCCATTTTAACATTCTTAAGTATGGCGTAAAACCCCAATCAAATGAATAAATAAATAAATATTGTCTCATAAACCTTAAAATGAGTACATGTAGATGTACACTGCTCAAAATGTATGTGTACATGTAACAGTCACATTGGGATGTTCTTCTATTGGCACATTAATATTTGATTATTTCATTAAAATATACTGTCTAGAGTAAAAAAAGTAGCATGCATACTTTTCAATCAGATATGTCGAAAAAAAAATGTAATTTTTGAAATAGTAGAATGAAATACCTTATTCTTGGGTCATAATATCAGTTTCATTCTTACACCCGTTGCATACATGTACATTTTCAGATGAAAGCTCCACTGTTACTGGTCGAATAGGCCCTGCAGTTGTCGTGTTTGATACAAGCTCCAGTGTGGGCAGAGTCTTAGAAGAGCCAGACAGACTTTCTGTAAGTCTATTCAAGTATTTTTTACTTAGAAGAAAAGACAACACTAGACCAGATGGGTAGACGCATCAGTAAAGTATCAAGCAGGAACGTTGAAAAGCTTAACATTTTATTTTTGTGATGATATCGCAGTTCAATGAAAGCCAAATCGAGCACATTGAGACAATCGATAGCATCAACATGTTAACCAATCTGGCGCAAATTATAGGTATAAATTGAGGGTTTGGCTGTTTCCGCTAATGTCAACCAATCCCTGTTTTGCCTTTTAAGCATATGTATGTGGGTTACGATTGACATGGCATCGTGTTTCTGGCTGCTGTAACATGACGTATCATATGGCCTCGTATGAACTCGTGAGTGAAAGTTGATATATAACTATTAAGCATGTCAGAAATAAATGGCTGTGGCTTTTTAGATATCTTTCTGACCCTTTTCAGAAATAACTAAAGTTGTATTATTATTTGTCTGTTCTTTTGAACTTTTCTGATTATAAGTTGTAACGGTTTGTGAAAAAGTGTGGCTTTATTTTCAGATTTCAAGTCACAGTAACTTCAGCACTACAAGGGCAAACTGCTGTGTATACAAAGGTATGTCCTTTTCTGTCCAGTAGCAGTTGTGTTTGTTGAACTGTATTTATGGCATTACTGTCGAATGGAATACAACTACTGGCAAAGTTTCTTCCACTGGCCTATATTTACAGTGCTAGACCTAATGCTTCCAACTTCTACAGCACAGTAAGACTCAGTGTTTTGTGAATGATAAACTAGTTTGATTGCTTTTGTAATTTAATCCATATTATTGTCTGCTTTGGCGTCACAGGGAAATGGTTGTATGAAGTGATGCTGGGGTCAAAGGGTGTCATGCAGTTGGGATGGTGTACTTTGCAGTGTAAATTCTCACAGGAGGTAGGTCTGCCCTGAAATCTAGGTAAAAAGAACAAAGCAACACTTGAAATGCTTTTACCATAAAGTATCCAAAAAACAAAATGCATCTTATAACACTGTAAAGAGATTGACTGAAAAATATGTGTACCCACAGTAAAGTAAATGACCTAAAGTTTCACACATGAGTTACTGTTGTTCATTTTTGATCAATCTGAGTTGGTGGCAAGATGACAGAGGAGCGGGAATAGCCCCTTGCCCATTTCATTACTCAGCCTGCACTTACATGTAGCAGCTCTCTTTGCTGTCCTCTCCACATAGGGTCAAGTCACTGACAGTGAGGAGTGCAGATCTCCTGATTATTAGGCCTACATGTACATCTCTAAACATACCCATTAATGAAATCAAAGAACAAACAAGGAATGTATGTGCACATGGGTTCATAGAAGTCGTCTGGACGAGTCGGTATTCGATCCGATTGAATAAAAATTCATTAACTGGTTATATTTATTAGGTGTTCAAGCTGGAACCCCTATTGTAATTGAGTGGATTCTTCTTACTATTAGGGGTCCACACTAGTTCCTTGCCGGACACCTCTGAAATCGTTTGGATTATTATTATTATTTTTAGTCAACTCAAAAAATTGCAATATCTCGAAAACTATGAAAGGTAGAAAAACAAAACTTTCGAGTGTTAATAAAGAACATATGAAACAACTTTTGACGTTCTTCTCCGAAACGGCTAAACCTATTGAGATAAACTTTTCGCTTAGAGGTTTTAGGTGGATCGCTCTACCCGTATTGTAAAAAACTTTCAGTTTAGTGTGCAAATAAGGCCAAAACTGATAAAGGAAATTGGATCAAAAGTAGGTCAGTGTTTTAAACTGCTTAATATCATTAAACAAACACACTGTCAGGTGCCCATGGACATCACGATTATAAATCTGCAAGAATTGGATTTGTACTTTTTCATGTTATGACTAAAAAAATGCCAAAAATTGTAGATAACCGTCCTATGTAAATAACATGGGAACTTTGTGCTAGGCTGCATGAAACCATTGACTGCAGTTAAGGGTGGGAATGGGCTTCAGCTCTGCAACAATGTATTCTTTCTGCATTTTGTCCTGGCCTATCAGCAGAAGATCAAAGCCTCATAATTTCTAGGCTAGTCTTCAGTACTTGGCGAATTTGAAATGATGCCTGGAAGTCTGTGGTTCACATCCAGTACATGTCCCTTTTCCATTTCCTTTTTTTCTTGTTTTTTCTTCTTTTTGCGTGCTTATTTCTACTATTCAGCATACAATTTATTGAGAGCGTACAGAGCCGATCCCAGGAATTGTTGCCATCAAGCTCCAATGAATATTGTATCTAGCTGCCTGAGACTCAAATGCTGTTAATTCCTGCCAATCTTTTTATTTGTTTTTTTTTTTTGTTCTTTTTTTTTTTTTGAAGACTAATGTACACTAGATATGCGGTTCAAGTCCAGTCTATTCCTTATCAGTCTTACATTTTTTACATACAATATTTAGCAATTTGAAGTTCAAATCTAGTTATTATTAGTCTTCTTGAGAATCCAAACTTTGCAGTCTTGATAATGAACTTATGAAACAACTTTTGACGTTCAGTGTCCATTAGCCAGTCACGTAATTTAGTGGCCATTTTGAATTTCTTTGTTAAGCTTAAAAAATCTTTTTTTCACAAACTTGTATATCTGTCGGGTTGAAATTCTATTTGCTGTTTCTAGGTGGATAACCCTAATCAGTGAACCTTACACATTAACTTTTATATGCAAATTAGGCTGTAATTAACCTCCAAAGTCACGTAAAAATCACATCATCTCTAAATATTGTTTAAATGATTAACCAAACATACTATCTTCTGCTGTATGTTGTCAGGAATTCTTCAAGAATTAGTTTCATAAATCATATAGTTTTTGCTAAGAAACCATCAAAAATTGCTCAAAATTCTCCCATTTACACGACATGGGAGGAGGTAGAGTCTCTCCCAACTGTGATTCTGTCTTTTGCCGGGAGCAGTACATCAAAGGCACAGTATATATGTACGTGTGGCAGAGCCTTTGTATCTGACAGAATTATTTGTTTTCTATTCACTGGCTTTCATCTTTAGCCCCAGTGAACGTACCTAGCAGTCTCAGGTTCAAATCCAGATAAATCCTGCTAGTCTTTTTTTTCTCTTCTTTTTTTTTTCAAGTATCATGAAATTATTAGGCACTGCATACTAGCCCTAGCACTCTGAGTTTTAATTCCAGTCTATTTCTTATCATTTTTACATGGAAATTTTTTTCCTATAATATTTATTTTCAACCCAATTTACTTCCTACTATATTGCCACGGCAATGCGTTGACATGTCCTTTTTTCCAGAAGGGTTGATCCGAGCGAGCTGAAACTTAGAAAGCAGACACAAAACGTGGGGCCAAATCACGTGTGCAAAAATCATTTGATATCTAGAAAATTGTAGAAATGCACTGGTTGCCTGATGTAGTTTTGAGGTCCTTTATACGAATCTGATCTTATTTTTTTCTGCGATCTATACTTTTGATGCAAATTACGATCAAAATTCGAAAAAAGGCAATTTTCCATATATTTGGAGGTCAAGTTACAGAAAAACGCTGATATTTACGGAGTGCGAAGGGCTAGATATGTACTATGCAAAGTGTGAAAAAGCCAGATTGCACCACATCATGTGGTGGTCATGTGATAGGAAAACGTTGTAGGTGTAAAGCTGGACTTTGCTGAGTGCAGTTTACTATGGGAATGGAGTTTATCCTTGTTACACTGTATTCTTTGTCTTTTGTTATGGGCTATGGGCAGTGGATCAAAGCTGAACTGCTTCCACACTGTTTTTTGTGTGGTAGGCCCATTCCATATGGCATTCAGGGGTTCAAATCCAGTTCATACCTTTTCAATTTTTTCAGTTTATTTTTCTGTTTTTTTTTTATTACCATGAAGTTATTAGGTTACTACCAGATGTGGGAGATAGGTAATAGTGTGGACCCTGGCAATGCTGTGGGATAACAGCTTTAATTATGATGGTGGTTATTATTCCTCATGTAGAAAAATTGGTAAGAGCTAGAAAGCTGAAATTTTATCACATTATAGGCCTAGTGATAAACCTGTGTGCTGGAACTTTTGGTGATGATCGGTCGCATGACATGGTGGCCATATTGGATTTTGTCCAGATACATGACACTTCTTTGAAAATCTTCTGGAGAACGGCTGGACCAATTTGCTTCAAATTGTCACGGAATGTTGTCCATTGGCGTCCCATTCTAGTTTGCAAAGCTCAATATTAGTCGTTTATGAAAATCTTTTTTTTTTTTTTTTTTTGAAAATGATGCATTTTTTATTGTGTTGAAATATGCAAATTATGATACACAGCTAACACCAGTTTTAAAGGCATTTGGTTTTTGTTTTGTACAACAGACAAATGGTGTATGAAGTTTCCTTCCAGAAGTCATGTGACATGGAGGCCATTTTGAAAAATGTGAAAATGTTTTAAACATCATCAAGTTAAAAAGAGGGAAAATAAAGTACTCTGAAATTTTGATACATATAGCCCATAGCACAATAAAGTTTGAGGAAAAATTGGAATCTGACAATATTATCGTTAATAGGGATTACACTTCGGCATTGCACAGATTCTAGTGCTGAAAATTGGCTGATACCACTGGGTTTCGAACCAGCGTTCAAATCAGGCACCAAATTGCCAGCAATACATATTAACCGTATAGAAAAATGGTTAACTGTAATCAGAAAGTGTAGTCCCTATTAACGATAATACTGTAACTTAATCCACTTTCTAAAATGATAGCGTGCTAGCGCAGCGTAATGGCCCAGGAGTCTCTCACCATTGCGGTCGCTGTGAGTTCAAGTCCAGCTCATGCTGGCTTCCTCTCCGGCTGTACGTGGGAAGATCCTTCAGCAACCTGCGGATGGTCGTGTGTTTCCCCGGGCTGTGCCCGGTTTCCACCCACCATAATGCTGGTTGTGGTTGTATAAGTGAAATATTCTTGAGTATGGCGTAAAACACCAATCAGATAAATAAATTCTAAAATGACATATAAAAACTTGTCTCAAATTGGAATCTAGTTAAAAATCGTCGCCATCTTGAAAAAGGCAAAATATGGACATGCAATAAATTTTATCAGATTTCAATGGGCAAGGAATTCAGTCGTGTGTTGTTTAGCATGCTGATCATGAATATGGGCTTAGCTTATTCGAAGGTGAAATAGTTCTCTGTATAATGAGAGAAAACCATCCCCAGACGTGCCCCAAGTATGTTTGAAAAAATCGTTGACTTCCGGTAAAAATTTTGGAAGCTTTCCATTGGTTGAAGCTGTGACATATTTTTTAACATATTCTGCTGTATTCAAGCTGATGATTCCGAATTTGCTTTTATTTTTACCTGTCTTTGTAACTTTGAGATATAGTCAAAAAACTAAAATTCAGGTATGTAATTTTAATGACCTGTAACTCGAGAACTATGGGAGCAACATATGTGAAACTTGCACCAAATTGCAGCCCAAGACATGCTCTTTCCGTAGTATGCTAACAGATTTGAGCTATGAGCAAAACTTGTCTCTCTAAATGTGTATGATTGAAAGTACTCAATTCAAGAGATACGAATTGAAGCCCATTGATTTAACCTGGAGACATATATTGTGTACACATGTATCATCTCTTGATTATGTGGTATGTACTGCAGTTGTGATTGGCTAACCCTGTACCATTGGACCCCCCCACACCCATTTCCTCCCAAATTTACACATAAACTTTTGCAAGGCCACTCCGTGTAGGCTGTGCATGTATTTCCAACATTTAGCTTTGTTTTACACAAACCGTGCCTTCTTTACCATACGTTAACCAGGCCCTGGTGATCGACAGATGTCTACATGTGCCCTGGTCCAAGTGTTTGCTTTCTGACAAGGGCTTAGCTATCATCTGTATACAGGGCGATGCAAGCATTCAGGTGTGAACATTCAAGCATTCAGTATAAACTTGCTGTTACATTGGCTATGTTTTTTGCATTATTTCTCACAAAAAGCATGTTGTCTGAGATCTATTTGTGTAAATGGAAATGACTGTCCAACTGCCTCAATGATAAATGGTGTAAAGTTGCACTGAAAGATTCCAAAGCCGTGTATGTGGTTATGTATTAATTTTCAACCAATAACATGGTCTCATATGAGAGGTATAAGTGTAAAGCAAATGTGTATGAAAACTTCAAGTGAAAATTGCGACTATATTCTGGACATGGTCATATATATATATAATAGAGTAGATAGCGAGGGAGGTGCTAGCATAATATTCCCCAATTTGACCTAATTAAAGAATGATTTAAAAGCTAACCATGTCACAGCTGTGTGCCAGGACACAGATGTGTCTGGGGCAGTTGAACGGCAGAGATGATTGACGTTAGGGAGATCGCTCGGGGATTGCTCACACCAGTCAGTCATGTCAGAGTTCGATCTCAGGTTACCCAATTTGTTATGTGATTATAATTTTCTGAATTTAAATATTTTAAGTACGCTGCTTGGTGTAGTTTGATGTTCTGATCATGAATCTGGTCTGTTTTCTTTTCTCTGATGGACAGTTTTGTGGCGAATTGCGATTAAAGTCTGAAAAAGTGCAATTTTCCCCCATATTAGGAGGTCATGTGAAACAAAACTACTATAGCTATAAATCCAAAAATGGCTGAGTGCAAAGGGCTATATGTGTTCTGGGTGCATTCAGGAAATCCTTGAAGTGTCTTAATGCGGAAGTTGCAGTGCTTGAAAAATCATTCAAAGGCCAATTTACTATATTTGGCACTTCTATGTCCAAATGTTATATAATTCATTTTAAATGCATTTATGTCCAAGATGAATGTACAAATATTGTAACCACGCCACCCGACCTATTTTGACGCACTGATCATGAATGTAGTCTTATTTCTTTCCTGCGACATATAGTTTTTATAAAAGCAAAATTTTTAGTATATTTATTGGTCACATGACAGGAAACTGTTACAGCTGTAAAACTGAAAACCACTGGGTGCAAAATGCTGTATATGTACTCTATGTATGCTGAAAATCATTGAGCTGTGTTAAAAAAAGACCAAACTACATACATATGATATACAGTGCACATACAATGCACTAATGACTAGGAAGAATATAGGCTTTCTAATAAAGTTGGTTATGTATCTATATATGGACACCATTAAGGTAACTGAAAGTGACACCGCATAGGCTGGCAATACCGGTTTGAACCTTGGAATGCTGCTTTACCAGCTATATTTCAATATAAGTTTTTTTTTTTTTTTACAAAAGAAATATTCAAAGTTTTACATAAACTCAATGTGAAGTGACTGCATGTGAACGCATACTGTCTGACTGGGTTCCGTGTCTTCAGCTCCTTTCAAGGCAGGCACGCAGTTTGCCTCCAGATTTTGGTTTAAGGAGTCTGAAGTTTGATAAATGGCTTATAGCAGTGAAATTAAAACCTTCTTTTCGAGATATAAACGAATACCAGTGACATCGATTAAAAGCGTTGTTTTTTGTTCAAGTACTGAACATGGAGGACCAGCTTGTTCAGGGCCGTTGAGATCCAGCTTTGTTCCTCGTGGAAAAAGTGACAATTTGTGATACGTAAAGTAGTAGTGTATCTAACCTCTATGTAAGCCTATGTAGCCTCTCCATTTAAAGGATCATTAAAATTGATACTCCATGGGGTAAATTACTATTTGTCGGTATCTTAATGTTCTCATTACCGGTAGCTGATTTTTGCAGTAAATTGCATGTGATTTGTACCCTGTCAATAAGTCAAAACTGACTTTGTTTTCAACTGCTTTTGTTGATTGAAATCTTTGTTTATTTTGACAAGTAAGGATCATATTTCAAGAGAATTTACATAATGCACAAAACATTCATCTAGATGAACTGTTCAGATTAGTTTCTGATATACATGTTCATGTTAGGGTGTTGTATGATTTTTGATTTTCTCAAATATTTTTTTCTTCTAGCTTTGATTTTTGACGTCCTTTTACAGACTGAGAGTGACAACCAAATATTCCATAAGCCATTAACGCATGACCATTCTTCTTCATTCATGACTATGGAAATTTTTTAAAAGTAATGTCAAGACCAGTTGTGAATTTCAGTCGATCAGGCTTATGCTCTAGGTTGTAAGCTTTCTGGGCAGGTCTTCACACTTCACTGGGACCAGTATCTGAAATACATGTAACAATAACGGCAATGTGCGCTGATTATAAGTTTGCAGTATGAACTGTGGGGCCAGCTTGACGTCTATGAACCCCTGGCACAATGTACACTGTAGACAAACAGATTATTCGGTTTAGGCCTACGTGGAAGTCGCCGCACACTGTTATCTGGTGAAACAGTTTGTCTGCTGAGAGCCCTCATTATGCAATGAATATGTGTACAAATGTATTTTAGCTAAAATCGAATTTCACTGAGAAATAGCTGTCATCATCTTCCTGTGTCAATGTAATTCCAATTTAGTTTGTCAGTCTACACACAATTTTGTTTCTCTACAGTGGGAACTGCCCTCTCAGAAGAGCTCCTTTTCTAGCGTTTTTATATCGAGGACGTCCATTTAACAGTGTGCGAGTCTGGCATATCGGGGGACACGATCTGTTTGAGTAGTTATCACATTAGGAGTTCACACAGCCCCATCACTGGCTTTATAACTAAAATGTTTTATGATTTCCTCTATACAGTTTTGCCCAGACGTCATTTACCTGTCACCAATGACAGATAATATTGTTTTGCCTTTCGCCAGCAAAAATCATGTGATAGATGGGTAGACACATGGAAATGTCATGTTCTGTGTTTGTAAGTGGCTTGTATCCACCTGTAGATAAAACCAGTCGGTATGACTAAAATTTCATCTGAGGGGACTTGATTAAATATTAAGTAAATAATGTAATCATGTTTACGAAATATGGGCAGAAGTGAACAGTCTTTCAAATTACACCAGAATCAAATGATTAGCTGCAGAGGCACAAACGCATGTGTGTAGGTGTCGCTTGATCGCATTTTCAAATTTTCATCTTGTCTGCTGGTGGGCCTATAGTTTGCAAGTATGGAGTGATCTGCGTATGTTAAATTCTGCTGCATCTTTGTATACAGAGAGCCCTGCAGTTTAAAAACGAATATTTGACATGACACTCCACATGTGTAAAGGTACTGGGTAGTCATGTTTAATCTTCACAGAGTTTTCTCCCACATTTCTATTTATCACAAAATAAGGATAATAGAACAACCCAATCTGTTGCTGAAGTGCAGGGCACTAAAATTACTATGATTAAACTGAAGAAAACATGAAACTGTTGGTGGTAGGAGCATAGACTAACTGCTCGTTTATTACATTCTTGTACTGTCAGTACAATCCCCTGACCACCCCTGATGCTCTCTCCATGGCACGGTCAGTAACAACAACAACAACCAACGCAGTGAATCTTAGGATACTCTTTCCCAGTCCCAGGGTGAAACTTTAGGTCATTAAGCATATGTTCTCAGGTATTGAAATGTGTAAGTCAACAAAATTTAAAAAAACATATAAAATTCCCTCCCCTGGAAGAAAATGTTGATTATAAATAAGGCATATAAATCAACACTATTGCAATAATTTTAGCGCAGTAGAAATAGAATCTTTTATTTTATAAGTCACATATGTCTAAACACATAGTGGTCATAGAGCAATGTGGTATGTTTTGTATTTTAGGAGGGTGTGGGTGATACAGTTGATTCTTATGCTTATGATGGCAGCAGACTGAGAAAATGGAATGTAAGAACCCAGAAAATATGGAGAGGTGAGGATTTCAGTAGTTTTGTGAGTGAACATGGAATGAACTAACATGTGTGCTGATAATTCAAGTCTTACTTTTTTATTTATTTATTTGATGAGTGTTTTACCCTGTACTCCAGAAATTTCACTTATATGATGATGGCCAGCATCATGGTGGGATGAAACTGGGCAGAACCTGGGAGAAACTCATGACCATCTGCAGGTTGCTGCCAGATGCCAAATCTGCAGGTAGGCTTCTCCCTTTGACAGTTTAAATGGGCAGAAAGCACACATTGTTAAACATTCTTTGTTTTGAAATTACTGCCATGCTGGCTGGCATGGGGGCATAGGTCAAGTTTGCCTGAGTAAAGCATTAAACACCAATCAAGTAAATAAACAAGAAAAATGTTTTGAAATAAACTTTTTCAGATTAGGGAATATATTGGGTTAAGAATGTGCATGGAAGAAAAAAATGTACATGCTACAGGGGTACTCTTAGGTTTTGGCTCTTCTTGCAGCCAGTGCCAACTATTTTAGTGTTAAAACATGTTATTAAATCTGTTTAGGAGAGTTTTTGATTGCACAGTGTCATACGTGTACTGTATATATAAAGAAGTTATAAAATCAGTCTGTACTACAATGAAGTTGTAACAATTTAAAAGGAAATTTGGTTTTTAATGTTGCTATTTTACGAAGTTGAAAAGATATTATTTTTTTCTTCTCAGAGTTGGCTGTGTGGTGATGTGATATCTTGTGCTATAGACTGTGATAATGGGAAAATAACTTTTTACAGGTGAGTCAGTCAGTATATATCAGACGTCATGTGAAGAACATTGTAATATTACAGATACTAATACACATTGCCATTCAAGAGTGTGCCCCCTACAGCTAAACTTTATATTCATTTATTTATAAGATTTGATGAATGTTAAATTGAAATTGATTAAAGCTAAATTTAATGTTGTAGTATGATACAGTTTAGAGACAGTGGGTGCTAGAAAGTCCAGATTGCTGTCATCCCTAATTTTAAAGTAAAGCTTACAAAATTGCCAGTAGTTTTTTTCATGTTTTGGAATGTCATTGTAATGATCAACATGTCCCCTTTCAGAAATGGGCATTCTCTTGGTGTGGCCTTTGAAAATGTCAAAACAGGACGTGGGTATGCATACTTTCCAGCTGTTAGCCTCTCACAGCAAGAGAGTGTTAGGGCTAACTTCGGAGCCACGCCCATTAGATATCCTTTGATGACATCAAATGATCAATCAGCTATATGTGATCAATACTAACACATGCTAACAGGCTGCTGTGAGATATAGCCAGTTGTTGTAATTTTGCTTTAAAATTCTACCAAACTGACGCTAAAATTAAGAACAAGTTGTAGGTAGCTTCGTCTGTTTTTACACTGTCAAAGCAAAGAAGAGTGATAAAATATGTTCCCCAACACACTTTTAATTATGTAACTTACTTTTCAAGGATTGACATTCTTCTTAAGTTTAAATGTAATTAGGAAAAAACTTTACACTGGTAAAATATTATACCAGTGAAGGTCATAGCAGAATAAATTACAGGTGTTCAGGTGCAGTGCTTTTTTGGGGGAGCTTATGAGGCAGTATTTCTAACACATATCTCCTTTAGCCTTTCATATCTATCCTTAACTTGTCTGCAAGTATCCTGTGGATGGCTACCTACCTTTACAGATTCCACCTCAGGTAGATCTAATCAAAGCCAATCTGTTGATTAAATACTTGGATAATCTGCTCCCTATATTAGCTGAGGCAGAGAAGGTGAGTTCACTGCAACCATGTAGTTTATGTACCAAACATTTAAATGTAAATTCTTTTTAAAAAATAATTAGTTTTGATAATCTAATGTTATAAGGAGCTAAGTTTATATTATGATGTCATTACATGTATATTTTTTTGGGAATTTGTTTACCTACATGTGTTTCACTTTACTTTGTACAGATATTTGTAAATATTAAGCAGTCTGGGGTTTTATTCCCTATGCGTCATGAAACTGTTCACGGCTTTGTTTGGTCAGTTTGTTACCACTGGTATGTTCAGACTACATGTTCAGGAAACATTTTCATTTCAGTGTGATGAGGCTAGGCTACTGGCAGGTAAATACAATGGCGTCCCATTGCCTCAGGAGGAAACCAGAAGTAGACAGTCAACATGTCTTCTTGTGGCAGCTCACATATTTGAAAGATTTGCTCCTCTGCTCGTAAGTGCCAATTCTGTGCATTAAGGTAACCTTGTGTAAAAATATGAAAGTAAAGGTGTGCAAGTACAAGTAAAAACGTTTAAAAGTTGTGAAAATTCTATGGGTATGCTTGTGCACTGTGACCTTCAAAGGAATTTGATTTGAATGATTTGTAATGGAAAGTGTTTATAGTGAACTAAATGTGTATGAAATGTACTATTGAGCATGAAGGTTTGACTGGGTATTTTTATTATGTTCAGAAAAGTCCATACATTATGGAAGCGTCTTTGCTGAAATTCCTGTTGAAGCTGAATGAAGCTGAAAATGCTACGGATCAGTCTGGCCATTCCCAGGTTTTCAGGTTACTTGACCTGATGTGGACATTTATGCAGGTAAGTGTTATAAAAGTTGTCTGATACCCCAGTTGTGTCATGATTTTATTGCCATCATTCTTATGCTTATGATGGCAGCAGATGGGGGACTTTCCACCCAGCAGTAGAACTCATGGACAAGTTAGTTTCCAATCAAGGCTCTGAGGAATGATTACATGACTTGATGCATAGGCCTTGACTTTTGTTGAGCTGTAGATAATCCTGAAGGGGTTATAATTGCCTGTGTAATTGTTTGCATATTGCTGTCTGATGGAGTACATGATCAATGAACTGAGTAAAGCTTCTCCTTCACTGTTGATTGTTAGTTTAAACAAAGAACGTGTTCGTATAAAGTCTTGATCTTTATACTTAAAAGTACATCTCTTCTGTTTTGGTAACTGAAAAAAAAATGTATGCAGTGCTCTAGAAAGAGTCAGAGTTACGGTATGAGTGGGATAAATCTGGGTCCACTCTCACTCAGCATTTGTAATATTATGAGCGTGCACATGTGATTGTCAGTGCGATATAATACCCATGGGTTGCTGTGCTGGCTGCGTGCAGGTAATTCTACAGGGGCTTTATGCAAGAGGATCTATAGTGCTTTAATTTCCTATTTCCTCAAATCAAGAGAATGTTAACATGTTTCTTCATGTGTTTTAAATTTTGTGCTTTTCTCAGCAGAAATTTACAGCTTTGCATTAACACTAATTAGTTTACATCAGATAAAACTGTCTTTTTTTTTTTATAATTGAATGTGAGTTGATACCTCGATGGTGTAATTATTTTCTAATCACAGGATTCTGAACTCAAAGGCTGTTTGGAGAATTTGGCCATATCTCTCCTTTCAGCCTACAGATTTGCTCCGGTCACTACTGATTTCAAATTGCAGGTAAATTTGCGTCAATCTGAGAACATACTAAGACTATGTAGTGTGATGCTAAAATTTCCTGTACAGAATTGAACACTACAAAATGGTGTCAGGGTTTTTCCACTTATATTCTGTATTCAAGGGCTCCTATATAGCTATCTTCAGGCTGTTACTGTATATGAGTGAGTGATAATCTGGTATCCAGTATGGCTGTCAAACCAGTGATGTTTCGGTTTTGCTTCCTGTGACAAAGAGATTTGCATTGATTTGTCTGCTAGTTATCATATATGCCCAATTCATCGTCGCCAGGACTAATAATAAAATAGAACGCTATAATCAATCACTATATCTTTCTTTGTGCGGCTATTATCATTCACTATATCTCTGTGTGTGCAGCTGTTGTCATTCACTATATCTCTGTGTGTGCAGTTATAATCATTCCCTATATCTCTGTGTGTTCAGTTATAATCATTCGCTATATCTCTGTGTGTGCAGTTATAATCATTCACTATATCTCTGTGTGTGCAGTTATAATCATTCCCCATATCTCTGTGTGTTCAGTTATAATCATTCGCTATATCTCTGTGTGTGCAGTTATAATCATTCACTATATCTCTGTGTGTGCAGTTATAATCATTCACTATATCACTATCTTTCAACAAACGATGTTGCATTCCAAATCCGCTGGTATACCAACACTTCTAAATGAGCAGTTTGTTTATCGTGTATAATACCGGATGAGGTGCGGCTTTAAATACCTCCCATACCCACCTCATTCATGGTGTCTTCTGTCAAGAAGGTGAAGAATTTTTAAATATAATGAAAACATAAACAATAAATAAATGATTTCTTGTTATGTTTCAGAAAACATATCTTCTTCTTGCATTGACCTTGTTGAGGCATCAAACGACGAGAAGATATCTTCTAACCAATGTTCTATATCCTTTTTTAAGTACATTGTTGCTAAGATTTGCATAAGTTATAAATCTTAACTGGTGTGTTATAATGATGACACGTTTGTGCATTCAATGGCGTTCAGTCATCAGGAGTGTAAATTCACATTGATAGAGAATGTATTCACATTGATAGATATGGTTGACATGTTCTATGTATTAAACCTTAATATTGAGTAAATTCAACAAAATTCGCTTTCCTGTATTTCTGTATGTAAAACCTTTGGATGAAGCTGGGCTTATTGAGGCAATTCCAACTGTAGACTGGAATCATCAAAAAGTGGTATGTTCAAATTGGTACAAATGTGTTCGTTACCTCTCATGAAGATCAATGTTTTCATTCCACTGTCCTTTTGTAATTTGCACAATAATATTCAACATTTTTTGTGGAGAAATGGTGCAAGGTGAAGACTTTTTGTATCAACAGTTATGAAACAGTTAGCAGATTGAATTATTTCCAAGAATGTGTTAGGTTGTGTGTCTTTACACATGGATATTGGCTAATCTGTTTTGATAGCTGGGTGTGGAGACAACCACTGATTCTACTCGCCATGGGGATGATACAGGGAAGAACAGCGAATACCTTGATGCTTGTGACAGACTGCGCCAAAAAATAGAAGGTAATTTCAGCAAATTTGTTGGTCTGCATTTTTTGCTTGTATAAGCTAAAGCTTATATTCAGCGTTTAGCTCACCTGGAAAAAGTACCCTGGGAAGTGTTCCATCATAGAAGCTCTTTTTGCCCATAAACTACTGTAAATTATGAACCTGTGTATTAGAATCAATGTTCTCAAAAAGAAGTGCATGTATGTAAAGCACAATGACACAAGGAGGATATTTCATCATGTGCTGTGTGCATGTTCTCAGGACAGTCTCATTTAAGTGTTAAAATCCATGTTACGTTAAATGTTGAGGTATATTGAACATTGTTTTCAGAAATTGAAGATATTCAGGTGGAGATGTTGAAAACCCTGCTTATTCACAGTGATGTCAAGGAAGTAAGACAAGTACACTATAATTTTAACTAGCAACCTGCAGTTACATATAAGCTTTTGTGAAATGGCAATAGTTTACATTTTGCCCTGTGGGTAAAGTGCCTGCCCTAAAGTTGTAGTAGGCTATAAACATAGAATCGTACATTTTTATTGGAAACAACATTTAACTTCAAATATGAACTTCATTAGGGAAATAGTGTCTCATGTTGAATTTAAGCTAGGTAATGATGATTTTCTAACATTATCAACAAAATTATGGAATACTACATTTATCTGAGACTCAAAGGATTTTGGTCATATCATGGTGATAGTTTTGTGTACTGTTTTTGTTATCCTGTTGAATATTTTGTCCATGTAGGGTACCACAACAAGGATGATATTTCTGTCAAAGTTCAGATTGTATCTCAAAGAGAACACAGGTAGCAGTCATGTAAGTAAAGTGTTTTGAATGTTGACTTTCTGAACCATGAATTGACAGTAAAAAATGTGGAACGCAATGCCTTTTTTATAATAATCTTCAGCACATAATAAATAATTTCTTGTTCTCAAGACTCAAGTCTTGATTCTTCTGACAATGTCAGACGTCTGCAATTTTTACCTGTTTCAGCTACCTCCTGTGAATGCATGTCCACTCTCTGTTTCCCTGTGTTTTTTCCATCGACTTGTACGAGCAATAAGGTTTTACTGGGATGAATTTGTTCTAGAGGACCCAAAGGTTTTTGTCTACAGCAAAGGTATAGTGATCTATTTTATTCCTCATGTCTACAGGTATTTTACTGGAAGTATTCAGGAGCCTTTTAATCTGTTTTTTATTGACGACTTAAGCTTTTATGATATTTTATATAAAAGACAAATACTTGCTCTACCAGAATGAAGAGGAAGAGGAAACTGTCTCTCATTAAAACTGCTAGGATCCGGTGCAATCATAAACCACATAAATGATACATGCAAGTCAGTAATAACTAGTCCATAGAAGCCATATTAGACTGAAATTGTAATTGCTGTGTTTTTCTTCCATGTATTCAATTCATTCTAGCGTTAATTATTTTTCCATTGTGGGTTTCAGATGCTTTCCTACCTATGCAATACTTTTTCCAAGACTCCATTGACTACTTTGATTTCCAAAGATGTGGAGGGCTGATGTCACACCTAAATAAAACCTTGGGATGTAAGCATTTGTCTAATAAAATGTCCGCCTGGCATTGTATTTAAGGCTATCACTTAAAGAGCCACTACGAAAGTAAACACTAATAACTAGCAGAACTACACTGATGAATGGCTTAGAATATCGGAACATTGCTAAGTAACAGTTCAGAGAATACAGTCTAGCTTAAACACTTTGATATACATGCATGCTATAAAAATGTCAGTTCACTCGCTCTGTATTCTCAGTTGTACTTTGTGTTTGAAATAACTTTATTTCTGGGAGAAGAAAGCAGCAAGTCATTGTTTACTTTTATGACTACAACCAGAACATGTACTTTCAGTTTTAAAAGTGAAGTGTGAAGAAACATTAGTGGAATTGTTGTTATGTTGTGATAAACTTTAGGGACATTATTATTACAGTGGACTACAGTACTACTGCGTATACAGTAGGATCGAGTAATAAAAACAATTATTATGTAGCCATTAAGGCTTCTATTTGTCAAATGTGGCCTCTGAAGACCTATTAGTTTAGTATTTTCGATTCACAGAAGAAATGTATTGCTGTGAGTTTTACAGTGTTTTTACTTGTTATCTTTTATTTTCAGCGAAGGTAAATCTATCCCAGGGTTTGACAGTACTAGACTCAGGACAAGTGGTGCAGTGTAAGAGTGGTAAACCTACAGCGTCATTACCTGCATCTTCAGCTACTAATAAACACACAGGTGAGAACTTTATTGCTGTAAGGATAGATGTGTCAGCTAATTCTGTTTGATATGCTGGTAAATATTTTGTTATTGTTTGTCACAAGAGCTGAACTTTATTGTGTAGTAAATCTCCCTTGAACATTGCGAGTCAGATATTTACCAGCCGTATATGTGACAAGAAATATAAGACTATTAATCACCTTAAGATGTAGCAGACTTTTCTATTAGATGTGTTTGTCGAAAACCAGGAATAATCAAATGCTGCTGTTTAATAGTCGTCTCTAGAGAAACTTAAATGAATCTCTGTAGACCAGCAAACTACTAGAAACCATAAGTTAGAGAACTGAATGATTCTCTGAATGTTATTATGATCTTGTCCATTTGTCTAACCCAAGTTGTATGATTACACTGATCCATTATTCAACATCTTCTGATCGCTGGAGACACCGTCATATGTGAGTTATATCTTTTGGGTATTCAGACTATTAACAAGCGATGTCCGTACAGAATTTCAGCTGAAAACTCGAATGGTGAATTTATTCTAATATGAAACACAACTCTAATGTACAACGTATACACATTACTATGGATCCTAGGTTTAGATGATACGTTTAAAGCTCTCAACAGTTTTAGTTAATGAGTTATAAGCAGAAGTTCAGCTCTGTAAATCCTGTCGTGTTTTAGTTTGTAGCCTCAAGTTACGTATGTAGTGTTTCTGCATTGAATTCACAATGAAGTTACTGTGCAGAAAATGCCTGGCTCCCTAATCATTCTTCAGAAACTGAATGATCCCTAAAACTAGCTTGCCAAACTCTAAACTGAGTGATCACTCAATCCAAATGATTTGAGAGTCCTCAAACAATCCAGTTGTGAATTCATAGTGGAAGCATTGTCTAAACACTGGATGGTCCCCAGGACTAGTTTCAGGAAACACCAAACTGAATGGTCTTCACTATGATCACAAGGGAAACTGGAAAAAGCCGGTCACAAGGGAAACTGGATGCACCCAAAAATGTTCCCTTAAAACTGAATGCTCCCCAGGACTAGTTTACCAAACTGAATGGTCATCCATTTCCATTGAGCGAGGGATTCTCAGTTCAGAGACTGCTAGATTTGCTAGGCCTTATGGAACTTTACCTCCGTTGGGTGTCGGAGTTTGGGATCTACTTGTGCTTTACAGAGAGAGATCTGATTGGCTGACACTAAGATAATTTCCATCTGATTGGTCTATCAGTGGAGACACGCATTTGTATGTTGTCTGGTAAGACAGGCACGCTCCTCTGATGGTAATGGCTAAGTCCCAGTGAGATTTTTAACTCTGCAACTGTTTTTTGCTGAGAAAATAAATGTCCTATATTCAGTATCCTTCAGAATATTTCCCATACAACTGCTCCCTGATGTTCAAAGTTTGTTTTAAGACAGATGCTTGATGTTGTTTGGAATTTCCCTCCAAAAATGTGGAGTAAAAAAGCTTGAATTTTATGGCAGCTGTCAGTTTCATCAGCATGGCCCTGATTTGATTTACATCCACTGACAGATGATGATCTACAGTGTCCGCTGATGGTTCAAATAGCCTAAGGTGTCCAGATATCGTTTCTCTGTTTCTCGATGTTTTTCATCAGAATGTTATTAATTTAAGCATGTTCAGGGATCCTAATGTTTAACGAGCAGGTTATTTAATAATCTTAAGCCTCCTACTTTAACTTTAAATGTAACAGTCAATAATATCTTTTGAAATAAACTAATTTGGAAATATTCATCTCATCTTGTAAGTACAAGAATGACCACCTAACACAGGTTTACTGATAGTGAATGACCTTAAATATTGAACAAATTCAAACTAACTGGGAGATGATAACCATCAATCCTCACACTACAATGTCATGAAATAATACCACAATCACCAAAAATAATCTCAGCTTACAAGAAGTTGCAGAATCAAAAATTGATGACTGTCTTCATGACAGTCACTCCTATATCAACATATGACAATATATGTAATGCTGATATATGATAAAAAATGATGACTTTGTGTAACTTTGTTACAAAGGATATGTCTGGTCTTGTCAAGGCCTGTTTCAAGCAAGAGAAGCATATTGGCAGCATGAGTCTGTCCATATTTGTTTCCTTGTCCATTGGTTTAAAATGGTAGGGGGACAACATATCCGGTATTACTTTGTACATTGTGCATTGTCTTTAGGAATCCATTATTTTTTCTTTTATCATGTCAGGTTTTCCTCTTTGCCTAAATGATGTACTCTGGCCTTAAGTGGGAAGGTCTGCCCCTTGCAGATGGTTGTGGGTTTCCCCCGAGTTATATATTTACAATAAATAAATGATGTACCTCTCCTCTTGTAAAGGATGTTTTCCACCTGTTCTTTGCATGTTACTGTTGTATTTGCAGGAGCTGAGGGTGGCAGTCTGGCTACCAGTTACCCTGACTTGGAGATGCCCTCGGGAAACTCTCTCATGGAACTACTGGATGGACTGATTATTCTGTATCATATAGCTGCCCATAAACAGCTGAGTAAGGTAAAAAACAAGGCTTCAATAGTAGGTGGATTTACTAAACACCCATAGATTACCAAGCTGATGTCTATAATAGCAATGTAATGCCTTATAACTATATGTGAAATATGTAAAAACCAGGGCTTGTTGTATAATTTCGTGCACATCTTTGTTGTGTACCTCTAAAGCCTTCTTGAGTGTGATATTAAACAAGAATCAAATAAATAAATAAATCTCTCTCTAAAGCTAACAGGAAACTAATATTTAGCTGAAATTTTAAGCTGTCTTGATTGGTTTATTTCTTTTATTAAAGTAAATACTTATTTCTAATACATCTGTAGCTAGTACGGTGTCTTCAAAATTTCTGGTCAGTAATATACCCAGTGTTTGTGATGAGGGAACCTTACTGTTATGAGACTCAGTCATGGGGTTTTGGTTACAGCTGCCTTGTACTTCGTGTGGGAGATTTTTAAACCTGCCTTTTTTATGTGTTGCCTAGTATTCCTTTCGGATAGGGACTAGTTTGAGGTTTATCATACTTATTTATTTATTTGATTAGTGTTTTACGCCGTACTCAAGAATATTTCACTCATACGACGGCGACCAGCATGATGGTGGGAGGAAACCGGGCAAAGCCCGGGGGAAACCCACGACCATCCACAGGCTGCTGGCAGACCTTCCCATGTTTATCATACTTAATTATGCTTTTGTTTTTAGACTTGCACATTTCGAGACAGTTTGAAAGAGTATGTTACTTCTTTGGAAGAAACAACAAAGAAGCTGAAACTTTGTCCTGCAGATGAGAAGGTAACCACTTTATGACAATTTTGCGTATACATCATATTAACCTAGTATTCACGCCCTACTGTGGCTTTATGTCAATAGACATGTCAAGTACCTGGTAAGGTGTGATTGTTTCCTCCATTCATAAATCTGATTGCGATCGTGTGATCTAAATATAAAATTATCTAATAAAAAAAAATATTGAATAAATACAACTACCGTATGAATAATAGCAATCGATCTTGTATATGTTTGTGTGTAAACTTTGTAATATGTATTAAGTCTAACAGGCCAGGTTTTCATTCTGTGAATAAATTCTAAAACTCAGTGTAGGTTTGTTAAGTCAGTAAAATGTCTTTTTGTTTTGTTTTGTTTTGTTTTGTTTTTTTATCAGTTTTCCGAGATCCGCTCAGAGCTTGAAAGAGCAAGATCTGTGTTTACTGAGAGGCTTTCAGAGCTGACACGGCAAATGAGCTGGTTCATAGCTGTCACTTACTCTAAGGTAAGTTTGCTGTATCACCAGTGTTTGGGTGGGCAAAAAATTTAAATTGAATTTGCTATGCACCTACCTACATCATATTTAATATGATTACTTTGTTACCAGCTGAGCTTGACTATTTGGATATTTGATTGATAAAACTGTTGTATTTTTCTGTATTGGCCATAATTGTAAATGGTACTTTGAAAGAAATTAGATAATTTTCCTGTAGATACTGTGATCATTTTTTTTTGTAACCACCAAACCAACAATTTTGTCTTTGAAGAATAAGCAGACTGACATCCGCTGGGTGTTCCAAGTGGTACTGCAGACAATTGAGAAGGCTACAACATATGTGGACTTGTTCCAGTTCATGCCAGAATTCTACATAGATGTGTGCATTAACACATACAATGCCCTGAGGCATTATTTCCATCCGACAGTTGCCTTTGAAAAACTGGAAGGTAAACTATGGATTGCTGTAATTATGTTGTTTCTAAAATCGTATGCATGTGTCCAATTTTTATGATCATGATTCATTCCTTGACTCGTGACTGATCACCTGAGCAATAATAACTAGAAGCCTTTAACTCTTGGCAGATATATTGAAAACATGCAAGTAAAAAGGAATTCTTCTCTAGGGTTTGAGATACATGTACATGTGTATATCTAGTCAGTATTCATCATGTATAAGAAGAGATTGCAGGTTGTTTGTATTTGTTCATGTTCAGGACATCTGGATTTATTGAGGCGATACGGGATGTTCTTAGTAAATCATTTTGCTGACGCTCGGATTGTTAATGCTGGTAAGTTGTAGATTGTCCAAATTGCTCTTTTTATGCTAATTATTTGTGTAAAATGTATACTGTAACCATTTGTGAGGGTTGGCACCATATATTATTTATCTATGTATACATGTTCATTTGCGTATCTACATGTACATAGCTGTGAGTTAAGGCAGGGTTGCTCGACTTTTGATTACTAGAACACACCTGTTGGTTCGATCCCAACCTGGGACCACTTTTTAGGCACTTAGGTGGCAATAAGCTGTTGATGTTGCTTGTATGGCAGTTGATCTGCTCTTATATATATGTTGAAGCTAACCAGTCAACCAGCATCATGTCCATCTGTGCATGTGGGAAAGCTTGTCAGTTACTTGCCAAGCACTGGTGGATTTTTCCACGCACTCTGGTTTCCTCCACAGAGGATACCTACAACTGAGGTACATGTATAAGTTAAAAATTATTGAGTATGGAATTAAACCCTAAACAGTTAAATAAATTAATACATAGTAATAAAACATGTACATGCATAACAGCTAAAACTGAGGGGCCTCTCTGGCTCATTTGGTTAGTGCACTAGCGCAATGCACTGACCCAGGAGCCTCTCACCAATGCAGTCGCTGTGAGTTCAAGTTCAGCTCATGTTGGCTTCCTCTCTGGTTGTACGTGGGAAGGCCTGTCAGCAACCTGCGGATGGTTGTGGTTTTTCTCCTGGCTCTGCTAGGTTTTCTCCCACCATAATGCTGGTCGCCGTCATATAGGTGAAATATTCTTGACTAGGGTGTAAAACACCAATCAAATCAAATCAGCTAAAACTATCATCATATATGATGTACCAATATGAGGTGAACATTAGCCTGCCTTTTAGCTTATTCACAAGAAAATATATTGGCTAGCTAATTACCAACCTGATGAGATGTATACATACAGTATGTCATCTTCACTGTATAGCAGCGTTGCAAGCACAGTAAACTGAGGTACCTATTTCAGATGTTCGGGACAATATTGTGCAGGCCTTGGCTTGTTTCACATGCTACCCTCAGTCACTGCAGACTCTGGAGAACTTGCCCTATGAAAAGTAAGTGGTGTTTTTGTGTATAACAATTCCTCAGATATATATGTAGGTAGAATTATTTTTTTGAGAAAATACACACATGAAATCAGTTTTTTTTATAAAGGAATTTTTTTTTGCTCCCTCCCTCTCTCAGGAGGCGCAGTTTGATCACATGTTTGGTGGCTCCATACGAGAACAGATCATGGGCACAAACAAACTGGATTCTGGTTCGAATTTGGAAGGTAAGAAATGATTGATGGTAAATTTGTTGCTTCTTTACGTAAATGTACCCCATGTGTATAGTGGGAAGGAATGCTGACAGTTAAATGGTGAAATCATCATTTAGAAACCACAGTGTTATTGTATTTCTGATCAGGTGTTTAAGTTACTGTAGATGTACATTTAGTGGCAACATCATTTTGCAGATGTTTTCTTAGACCTTAAATATCCTTGTTTTAGACTTAAATTTGAACACCACTAGCAGGCCAGATTGACCCTTGATTCTTGTTTGCCTGTCATAGTAGTTTATGAGATGGTGCAGGCAGTGGAACAACTTTTATCATCATGGCACCTAGAATTTTATGATAATCTGCTCTTTTATGACAGTTTCTCAATGAAATAGGTATGGGTTGAAGGGGGGTAAAATGATGTACAGGGAAAGGTCCATTATTACTTTAGTGGCATCTTAGCTTCTTAGATGAAATAACCATGAGTATGTCCCAGAGCCATCGATACGGTTACTATATGAACAGTTTACAGAGTCGTAAAACTTTCTCAAGTTGCAGGTGTTAATCTCACCTGAATCATGTGAAACACTGACATCTGTTTTTTCCAGGGTAATGGGTTTGGATTTCGATACACTCACCTGCCCCACCTGGTGCCCTCAAAACAACAACCTACTGAATTTGGAAGTGCTAGTTTACAGAGTAAGCCAATGAATTAATTATATGGTTTATTGTATGAGTATTATAATTACATGATGTTGATCACCATCACCATGAAATGTCAAAAAGTGCTGCCTTATACATTTTCACATATGATAAATCCAAGTTACATCCACGAGCAAAGCAGTCATGGAGAGCATATTATTATGAAAGGTAGTTTGATAGGCATTCTTTGTAAATTGTGCTGATGTACATAGGTGTACATATATGCTCAACAACTAGTGATGGGATGTTTCTAATGTTGTTAAAAGTTTAATGTGCTTACCCACTGAGAGAGCTAATGTTTTTTACTTAGAAGCTATACCCAAGAAGCAGACCTCTGTCGACATAGAGTAAAAATATAATGACTTCAATCAAATAAAGTAGCAATATTTGCTTTTCAGAGCCATGTCCTTCACGAATATTCCAGGAGCTCCTAGCCTCAGTTCTCATTCAGAACCCAGAAACAGCAACCAAGTTCCTTGATACAGTGCTAAATCAGCTCAACTGGTCATTCTCAGAGTTCATCGGAATGATGCAAGAGGTACAGAGATTTTTAACTACTAAATATATAACATAACATAACTCTTCACGGTGCTGAGCAGGAATGGTATTTAGGGGCAGGTATGATTATTTGGAAGGCAAATGTGCATGAGGTGCCCACGTTATTTCGTTTTCACCTGGCTGTCCGCTCATCTCCCTTTACCAATAATCCAGGAATAGCCTAACTTTTGCTGTTCAGGGAAAATAATTAAAGTTGATGTGTGGTTAGTTTGTACCTTTCAAGTCTGTTACAGATTCAACAAGTTGTGTCTCGACCAGAAATTCGAATTCTTGATACAAGACAAATCAAGATCTGTGCAACATGTTTTGAGATTTCTGTCAGTTTGATGCGGGTTGTTGAGATGGTAGCTAATGTTGCCCCTCAGCTATTTACTGACTGGAAATTCTCATCAGCAGAGCTATTGCTAGGAAGACTCCTTCAGGTATTTAACATTTATTTATGAATAATTAGCATTACAGGTATATAACAATTTTTTTAAAGGTGGAGAAAATTTGTGTTATAACCTATTTTCGTCACCTTTTCTTGCAGATTTTTGTAAGGTACAGTGTACTGTTAAACATCTGCCTTGGTGCATAGTATAGTATACTTAGACATGTAATGCCTTTGTTCACAGTTTTTCTGTGCCAGCAGCAACACGTGTACATTGACCTTAAATATGAAACCATTGTTCTGTTTCATTAAATACAGAATGGCTGCAAATAAGATTTCTGAATGAACAAAAAAACTCGTAACTTCAGTGTAAATAAACCCTAGTAGGACCTAACATAAATTAAGTTATACTGAAGAGTCCAGTTTGAGCAATTTCAGTCATGTGCATACATGTACACCCTCTTTACTCTAAAATATTGCTTGTTTTTTTGTTAGCTCCTTTGTCAAGTGTTGAATCGAGTCACGAGCCGTGGAGGAATGTTTGAAAATGTCGTCTCCCTGTTACTTCCAGGTAAGTTGATATGAAAGTAAACCAGAACATTAAGCTGGATCTGAGAGTAACAAGTTTGATCGTGACAAGCGAGGTCGTGTACTTGGAGTTAGTTTATGGATGCAAGATGATATATATATATATATATATTTTAATACCCGTCATATGTTAATAGTTTGCTGACAGCCGATGCAAAGTCAGCTTGTGATATATGGTGGACTTATATATCTCTACACCAGTAAAAAGGCTGATGAAAACAAGTGTTCTTAATATTTCAAATACATATCTCCAAGTCTTCTAAGCCTAGTCTGTGAAGATTGTTTACGCTTGCGTACTTGTCACATATGCAGATTAGGTGTACTATATGTATGTTTGTGGATTATGGGCTATTAAAATGGATTTGAATTATTATTAACAACATGTGGATACTTAAATTAATTGATTTGCTTATTGATTTTAAGTGGGCAAAATTGATATTTCCAAAAAATATGTTTAACAATTATGAATGTTGTATGTTAAGGCTTGGAAAGTGTGACACATCTCCCTATTGTGGCAGCAGCTGTGGGAATCCTAATTCAGCTCGTTCTCAAATCTTCTGGAAAAGGGTAAGCAAGCCGTGTTGTGCTTTTTGTCAGTACATTTAACATATTTAATTGTAACAGTCTTTGATCATTGACAGTATAAGCAAGAAAGGTAGAAAACATGAGCAAATCACAGCGCTCATAAATTAAAGATAACAGTATGTGAATTAGAGTTCCAGTTATGATGTTCTTGAAATAATTATGTGTTGAGTTTCAGCTGTGATGTGAGGGATGTCTTTGACATCACACAAGTGGTTTACCTGATTTCATACTTTTGATGTTCTTTTGCCATCACCTGCTGTACACAGGGGGAACACCAGTGTGTATGGAAGCGCCACTTAGTAGTCCATTCAGTTGAAGTTTTCAGAGGTGCATTGTCATTCAATTAGGGAGACCTGGGAACAAAGTTGGGTGGTATGTGGGAAGGTCTGGCAGCAAAGTGTTGATGGTCATGGGTTTCCCCCAGGCTCTGCCCAGTTGTCTCCCACCATAATGCTGGCCTCTGTGTTATAAGTGATATATTCTTGAGTACGGTGTGAAACACCAGTCAAATCAATAAACAAACAAACCTGCATGGACCTAATTACTCCTCGTCATCATGTGGCTGAAAAATTGTATGACATATACCCCAAGCATACATTCATACATAACAGTGTATTGTTTGAGGTAGTACTGATTTCTAAATAGAGTTCTTTCTCTATGCAGGCAAGAGCGGGTGACCCATTGTTTGTGCACAGAAGCTGGATTCCAACTTTCATCATTGGAGTTTTTACTTGGTGGCACAGGACAAGAAACAACTAACACCGACAAGAAGGTCTTTACTTTCAGATCGTGTAGGTGGTTATTAGGTGCACAATTTTTGTAGTGTATTGTTATTTTTCACACATCTTTGACAGATATCAGGAATCTACAGCTTACACAGTTTTCCATGACCTTCTATCACATCACACTTTTCTGGTAATTGTCAGGGTGGGGGTCTGTCTTGTATTCCCTCCATTGCTTAATCAACAAGCTTGAATTAATCAGACTAATCTTGAGTACAGTTTACATAAAAAACACAGTGTTCACGAAAACGGCTTAATTGTGTATATGGCTGTCTTGGTTTATATGAGAGAAATCTTTAATACTACATGCCAAGAAAATCTCACTTTACTGTGGTCTGTTTTCTCTTCTAATAAAACTGACCGTAAGTTATAAAAGTGAGAGGAAATAATTGAATCAATATGGTTTCAGACAAAGAAGTGGACACATCGGAGGTGGAGATGGTAGAGTCATTGATCACTCACATTCGAAAATACCAGAACACAGCCAGTGAGCAGGCACAGGTAAGTCAGCAAGGGTCCACTGGGCCTTCTTTCTACAAGATATTTTAACCTTGTTTTGCTGTGACCAAAAACTAAAACTTTGCCCAACTCTGCTGCAGTTTGAGAAAAAAATAAACAGAGTGCACCATTTTGACCTCTATAGCTTAATCAAAAAGCTTGAGTTAAAACTAATGTTGAGTACAGTTTACATAAATTAACATAATGTTCACTGACTTAAAATTATTTAATTTATTCATTGTTTTACACAGTTTTTATGTGTATGTTGGTAAATATTTGGAGAATTGAACAAATATGCACAAGTACATATCGCAATTCTGTCAACTGTCTCTGCCATTGGTTATGCTTGGTTTCCTTCCACCAAAATGCAGGCTGCCATCAGATAAGTAAAACGTTATGGTATGAGTGTGGTGTAGAACACCAAGTAAATAAATAAATAGTAAACTGCTTCAGCTAAATCAACAGGGAAGTTAATTTCTTTCTCTCCAGAAAGAATTGTTTGCATGTATTTATTATTGAAATTAATATTTTAAAAAATACCAGTTTTGGATTTAGAATTGAAATAATCTGCACCCATTGAGTTATTATTTAAATATCTGCAATATTGAAATGTAATTTTTTCATTTAGCCGGTGAGAGAGGAAGATTTATGTACTATTTGCTATGCAAATCCACAAACTGCTGTCTTTCAACCGTGTGGACACAGGTCATGCAGGTATGTGATGCACATCTTGGCCTAGGTGGTTTATCCAGTAAAAATATCCATAAGTGAAAAATCCATAAGTGGGTATGGCTGTGTACAACAATTAATTAAATAAATAAAATCAGTGTTGGGAACTGGTAAAAGGTCATGAAAAGAAAGAAAAGGTAACATGCAAATTGGTTGTTAAACATTGTTTGTTAAAAACTTTTTATGCAACAATCTGACTTGTATAATTCAAAACACAAATACACTGAACAAAGGAGAAAAGCTATTTTTATCAACTTCAGTCAGAGTTTTCTGCTGTAGTCATGCTGTCCAGTTGTCCATTTTCATCAATTTCTGAAAATCTTGTGTTAATATATAAAAATTTCTAACATTGTGCTTCTTTGTGCAAGTGGAAAGCATCTCAAAGATGAGCAGTGTGGGACAATATATTACTGACATATGCACCTTCATTCCTAATTTCCACCATGGTTTCTTTAATGGCTTTGAAAGGAATGGGCAAAATTCTATGAAACTTCCTAATACTGCACATTGAAGGAAATTTTGTAAAGACACCTTAGGAGTTGGATAACATTTGATATCACCCTAGCATTGGCAAAACAAAATGGCAATAAAGCATACGGAAAAGACCCATATTTGCCACTCTGTCAGTAACCAGTAAGCCCTGGTTGTACAGTGAACATCACATAAGCTGAAGGCAGACATACTCAGAAGATCTGGAAAGCTGAAAATTATACAGATCCAACAAATATACACTAAAGCTGACAGCTATTAAAAATACCAAACATTTTCCCATAGTTCAACATTAGAGGGAGAATTTTTTTAACCCACGCCATCTCTTACTAAGGAGATAATGTATTCTCAACCTACCAGGCCTTCTTACAGAATTTCTCTAGACAATATCACATTTTGATTCTGACTACTCACAGGTCTGAGTTCATATGTTTCTGTTTAACTGTTCTCAACGTTATACATCCAAATGCACTAAACTAAATTTAACAAAGCTTCTTTCATGCACATATATATGGACACAGTGACAGGTGCCCTGTAGGCTAAACCCGATTTCATTGTGGTCAGCCGATTGACTGAAAACTACACATGAGAGTCGAGTAACTCGAATGATATATAATGCATGTGCTAGGGGATTGGGATAGGCTTTTCTTATGGTAAGCCCAATAGCAGCTTCATGTTGGCTTTTGCCATGCTGCCATTGTCAGTAATTACACCTGTATGGCGTATGTTGTGAACATAAAATACTGTTTTTCTATGTCGTGTACATGGCACTAGCCTGGCAGCGTCATAAAAGTGTGCTTGTTTCTTCGAGTATAAATCAGCTTTTTTAATCCAGATGGGTTCCCCAGCATAAAACACAACAAAGGCTGTTGAAAGGAAACAATTCTGAATTCTTTTCATGTATTTTCAGGAAGTGCATCCGGCAGCATTTGATGAGCAAAAAAGAATGTTTCTTCTGCAAGCTGATCATTACCGGAGTATTGGATGTTCATGGACTACCTATACAATAACAGTCATAGAAGGTTAATCTGAAATTTAAAACAGAAAGGTTAGCATATATGTTCTATGTAATGTGCTTAAATTTTTAACTTCATTTAACTTAAAAAAAAATATTATTAAATGGTGGTGTTGTTTTACAGCAGGCTATGCAATTCTAAGATGTAGACATTCTATGTTGTTATTCTATCTTAAATGGTCTTTCTACCACCGGATATATCTTCTCGTCAGTGCATTTATATCACATTTTCAGTTTTATATTGTAGTTCAAAAAATGTATGAACATTTATAGAGAAATATCACTACCTGTTCATAGCTTAGCCAAACAACATATCTGCCTTTACACTTATGTAAATATTCACATATGTACATAAAGTGAGTGTTAAGAGTGGTAATGCCTTAGGTGTACTTAAAAACACTTTTTCATTGCAATGCTTTGTATATTTATTGTTTTCTTTTGGTATCAAATCATCTGAGAGATATGTATAGTAGTTATATAAATTTTGGCTCTGTGTGCATGTTGGTGGGTGTTTTCTTTATTTTAAATTCCTCCTATATTTCATCAGCATCATCTGATTTTACAAGTTCCTATTTAGATTAAATACTAATGGCAGTGCTTGATCTCTGTTCTATACAAGTGGAATGTTTTTTCTTTTCAAGATTTCGTGATAGAATGCATTTAATTTGTTCTTTTATGGATACAGAGAAGATTTTCATTATATACATGTTGTCACGGTAACAATTTTTCATGTGAATGTGGCTTATTTTTAAAATTTTAGAGCTTTGCAATTTAAAACGTCTACATATAGCATGTTATGATGCTGTGTAATATTGCACAAGTCTAAAAGTCTTCAGAAGTTTTTGGGATACAGTACAATGCCATGATTTAAAAAAAAAAAAAATTCAGAACATTTTCATTATCAGCTCATTGCTGGCTGAGAGGGTTAAAGCATTGACTGAGAGGGTTAGAGCATTGACTGAGAGGGTGCTGGCTGATTCGATGACGGGTTTGAGTCAGGAAGTTTGCCCTTTACCTGGCTGAGAGAGGGAGATTACTCTGGGTGCTCTGCTTTCCTCCACCTGTGAACTGGACAGCTGTCATGTATATGTATATAATGTTAGTAAAAAATGCTGGGGTATTAAACATCAATCAAATAAAAAATGAACAAAAAACCATCACATTTGTCAGAGCTATTTTTTGTCATTCAACTGAGAACAAAAGTAGTGTTTGAATAGCCCGGTAGAGTGCTGTATCAGGATTTTGTGTTGTGCAGCAAGATCACGAGCAAGAAACCTGTGTTCAATAGTCTTGGACTTGCTTCACAATGTCATTTTGGGCTAAAAAGTCAAATTTTATTGATTTGATGCATATACTTAAAAAAATTTATTTGTATTAAAGGCATAAGTTTGAAATTGCTCTTTGAAATGGACCCCTGGTCCTGGTTGTGTCCCTGATTTCAGCTGAAGGAAATGAAAGTGTGGCATAATTTGATTGGTGTTACAACTGGTGATCTCAAGTGTAGAAGGGGCCTCTGTAGCCGAGGGAGTCGGCATGCGAGAGCCGCACAGTGACCCAGGAGCATCTCACCAATGCAGTCGCAGTTCAGTTCCAACTCATGCTGACTTCCTCTTCTGCCGTACGTGGGGAAGGTATTTTTGAGTATGGGGTAAAACACAAATCAAATAGTGCAGCACTTTAGATCACTAATACATTAAGGTAACCTTGTTGGAGGTACAGGTACTCTAATAATATATGAATTTTGCATGCTTATACTATCCAAATAAAGAGGGTTTTACATGGATGAGCCACAGCTTTTAACAGTCAACACCTTTGATCACTAAGTTCACTGACATCTTATGAAGAAACAATATTATATAGACAAATTCTAGTCTTGATTTAATCAGTCTAACGTATGAAAACTGAAAAGCTGGAGTGCAAATTTTCAAAATTGCATGCCAACCAGATTCACGTGCGTGTCGGATGGAACTCCCACTTATAATTGCTCAGTCACATTTTTACTGAAGACACAAACACAAACTGGAATATCCCTTCCTGTTGGTGAACACAGGATGTTAGAATATAGAATTAAAAACAGTAGGGCTCACTCGTGTCAAGTTTTCAAAAGTGATCACAACTTGACCAAGCATTTAGCTGCAAATTTAGAGTGTTTTTGAATCTTTTGATGGTATACAGAAGTTGTTGAACAGCCACTCATTCGGTTGCAACATATACGTGTACACATGTATGGTGTACCTTCAAATGGACTGTCACAACTACATGTATGTGATGCCAAGTTCTTTATTGTACCACTGAATATAATTCAGTTTGTAAGTCATTCAATTTGTCTCCCTCATAATTGTTAAAATATGTAAATATTTGTACACAATGCTATTAATGCAAACTTAAATGACAAAGTGAATATGCATGTAGGCTACACACATTGCCAAGGTCCTTTAATGAAAACACAGAATACTACTACATGTAGGCCAGCAACTTTATACATTGTTACATATTAACTGTCATTGTTAGTAAGAACAGCAAATATCTGTATTGACTATTGTTTCGGAACCTTATAATATTTACATTTTTGGTCAGTGAGACTAGTGGAGCAGGTAGGCATCCCATAAATAAAATGAATAAATTAATTCTGATGATACACCTCATTTAAAATATCAGAAAGCAGCATTTACAAAAATGTCTCAACATGGTAAGAAATATTAAAACACACTTTCCACATTAAACTATATCTTAATTTGAAGCAAGATGAGACCTCATTAACCAGTAAAAAGCTAAAATGAACATGATTACTTAAAAGGTAAATTTGTATCTGTTCAGACCCACCATCACCCAAATCAAACAATTCTGTAATGATGGTACCAATACAGAGGATTGTCTCTCTGAAATACAAGTAAATACTTGTAACTGCAACTTCCTAAATCGACTTTCATACTACATGATATATTTTTACCTAACTAGCAGACAGTCAAAGAAGTACAGAAATATAAATGTACTAGAAAACATAACAGTGAACCCTTTCAGTCTTAAAGCAACCTTTACTCCTCCCTAGCAGATTACACCTCTACTCCATAAAACATGGCATACAAATAGGCCCTATATCATAAAGATTGATCAAACTCTTAATTTATGAACTTCATATACAGTGTGATAATTTTTTTTATAAAAATAATTTTAATGGCATTTCACATGGACAACATTTAAATTTTTTTCCATATATCTCAGGTTGGAATGTTAATTTTTAGCAGTGTGTCAAAAAGAAGTACATGTACATTTGGAAACACTTGGAATCGCAGTTCATAATGTTTCTGACAGTTTTCAGATTTTGAATTTTGCTGCTAAGAGCACAAGAAAACATCTTCACAATTTACACTTAAAACCAAATAATGCTTCCAAGCGGTTTTTAATTAATATACACATGGTCGCACCTGAATGCACATGTACCCCAATCCTTTTGCATTGAAGAAAAAATAGATATGCCTTTCAAGTCTTTTCCACTGAGCATAAAAAATACGTTAATTAAATATTACTTAAAACTTCTGGAATTTCCAGAAAAAAATGTTCAGATGGTGGCTAACAGTATGTAGGCAACAAAATACGATTTTCAACATCTCTCTACAGATGACAGGTACCAAAAGAAAGCGAAGTGATAAGAATGGACAAATTGTTACTCAACAATTTGGCTAACTATAGAAAACTAATAATATTTTGGGACTTGCCACCTGGAAGCTCAATTCATTTTATCACATTATTTCATCACAAATGTTGACACATATCTATATTTCACTTTCAGTGAGTGCCATTGTTTGTTTTGTAACTGCCCAAATTTCACTATTAACTGTAAATATTTAGCTGAGCATTACATAAATTTTGGCACCCACAGTGATGTACTTGTATGAAATAGCACCTGCAAATGAACTCCAAAGAATTTTCACAGTGGAAATGATGACGTTTTAAGTTCTGTAAAAATGTGATCAAGTCATGTATTAATCTTTTCTACGAGTCAAATAACTTGATGTTTAAAGCCAACTTTGGATACAACTTTCTGTTTGAACTATGACTTCAGCATGCAAAGCCACAGCCAGTATTCACACACTTCAGATATTATTCTGACCAATGACTAATCTTCCTGATGTTACATTTATAAAGGATATATCAAATACTGGTCCAATAGGTAACACCAATTGTATTTGGGTTTTGAACAGACATTAAAAACTCCAAAACTGGAATAAAAATAAAACTGAAATCCACTTTTGATGTTTTTTTTAATGATTTTTCTGTTTGTCAAGGCTTTCCCATCATTTAAAAATGTGCTTAATAGGGCGAATTGCCAAAATAGTCCATTTCATCAACAAATTAAATTATTTTCAAGTTTCACTTTCATTTTTATGCTCTCCTCCAACACTGACAAAAAAAAAGATCTATTCTGCCCATCAAACAACAATTAAAATTAGTGTCCTTAAGATAAGATAAAAACAATTACATTTCACATGTCTACTTCCGTGAATCACTCCACTTTCAATCTAAGAAGTTTGCTTGACACAGCATTACTTTGTCTGAAATGGTACAGATTTGAAATGGCAGACCAAATGCTTCCATGTGTCCTCCTGCTGAAAGTCACAAACTTGTAGATATGTTCTCAAGACCTGTGATGAGCTGGTTTTCAAGGGTGTAATCAATAATGTAGTCTTTCTTCAGATATTGTTCCATCAATGAGGTGTACATACTGGTGTCTTGACCTGCCCATTACAATTCAAATTCAAGCTTTGCTTTTGTATTACCATACAATGCTCCTACACTACATCATGATTCAATGAGTTTAAAACCAAGGCAATGCCAGTATCACAGTTAACAATTAGGCTGTGTTTCCATGGACACGAGATTCATGTGATAACACATTCGATACAGTGCTTCCACACCCCATGTCTTCACAACTGTGCCTCTACTACACTGTCAATCCACCCTATCAATATAACCTTGCCTCATACATTAAAAATGTGATGTTCCATTTGCGCTGAATTAAAGCCTGCTTGGGCAGAGTCCGTGGAAACACGCCATTGTATTCATATACATGTAATTCCCAATCTCAGAAGAACTATCGAATGAGTTGTCCCAATTGCAATCTTATGTCCGTGGAAACACAGCTTCAGAAAGCATACAACCTGGACATGAAATGAAAAAGGCTTTTTTCATATACGTATCTAGTAATTGTCGATTACGATGAAATTATCACTGTTTAGAAACTTTCTGGACACAATCAATTTCATATCTCGCAAATGTCAGAAAACTGCCACCCTGCCCCTTTTTGTCTGAAGACTGTGGTCTGTAGTACATCAAGAAGATTAGTTCGTGAAAAAGTTGACATTACAGGTGTCACTGTTACTAGCACCAGATCCCCCCAGCAAGAACTTCCAACTACATGATTTAACATCAACATACATAAAAACTGATGGTTTTGAAATGGTTGTGACAACATGTCCATAGGTTATATGTATGACAATGACTTGATGCAGGACTGCTACATGATAATCTGTGGATCTGGGACCGATTCTGATATGGATTTGTGTGGTAATATTCTGCCTCCGTTGATGTAAAGTTCATCCTTCACTATTACATCCTCTCCTAGTACACTTACGTTTTCCATCCTAACCTGAAACACAATCAAGCAGAACACAAATCTCATATAAAATGACAAGCTATAGAGTATGATAAGATTATTAGACTATACTCTTGTACTGTAAAAATCCGCCAGGTTATTTGCTATATGCCTAGGAATTCAAATGGTTTGACATTCAATCAGCTTCCCAAATGTGGACAACCAGAACATGACCTCACTTAATGTTGGCAATTGCGAATAACTGAAGAATGGTACAAAAATTTATTTTTTTGCAATATATACTTTCAGTTATCAGAGACAATAAGGCTAAAGCTAAAATCAAATGAAATGAAAGGCTATCAATTAGCAAGTTTCAATGCTATTTAAGCACCTTTTAATTTAGTGATGAAAGAACACTGGCTGTTTTGGCCAAATCCGGGATTTCGCGAAAAGTATAATTTTATCTGTCTACACATAATCGTGCCGTCAAAATATGCATCAATGCAAATCCCCCAAAGACACTAAAAGGGTGAAGAATTACTGTACTTCATATAGCATCAGGACATGGTGATATATGAAATTATGGTTGTTTTATTAGATGCTGGTCACAATACAGAAATGAGTCTTACCCACTGTCCCACTGTTGAGTTCCAGCCAATAATACAAGATTCGAGCCATGAATGAGACTTTATCTTCACTCCTCTAAGTATTGTTGATCGCTTGATACAAGCTCCATCCTCAATGATCACATCTGGTCCAATTGTCACATTTGGCCCTATACGACAGTTCTTGCCAATCTTGGCACTAGGGTCCTGCAAAAACAGGAGACACACTCAACTTGTAAATCAAGTTACAAAATTTCAGAATTCACATTTACTATAATTACATGTAACACATTATAAATACATGTACATCATGCATGGGTGAAATGTTACCATAACAGCAAATCTGTTGCAAATCCTGAAACTTACCACAAGAATGTTGCCTACCACACCGTCGCCAGAGGCCAGCTTTTCTGGGGTTTTCTGGCGCAGAGATGCAAGGTACAAACACATCCCAGTGAGAAAATCCTTTGGTTGTCCTACGTCCATCCAGAAGCCTGCAAAGCGGAGTTGCTCTTCTCTTTACAACTTAATTCATTTTCCCGTGGTACAATGTAAGTAACAGATTTTTTTATAAGTAGCACAACTGCTCTGATATTCTCTGAAGCTGCATAACCCAGGACAATGTTGCTATCCTCAGCTATATCTATACCAAACTAAACAAGAGTTTAGGTGAACCAAATATATGCTAGAATAAATATATTTCTATTCATATACCAGGTAGATACTGTCATGTTAATCAGATCGCCACTGTAGATCTGGTAACCATGACAATCACAAAATTTTACAGATTTCAGATGCATGAAATCAGCATCTCTGTATTTATGTATCTGCCAAGAAATAAAAGGGGACATAAAAAACAACTGGAGTTATATCCTGGACACAATGTTCATATCTAACATCAAAATGGCTATCTGGTTACCCTGGCAATTGTGGTAATGAAGAAATATGAGTTCGGACATTGTCTCCTCTGTATCTATGTATCCACAAATACGTAAACTGCAGATACAAAGCAATTGAGTTCAACATTCAGATGAACAAATATATGAACATAAAAAACACCTGGTCATAATGTAGACTATGTTCTGCCTATACACAAAAAATTATCAAGTTATAAACAAGATGATGAAACTCAAAAACTGTGACATTTCACAAAAACTGTGAAAGTAGCCATGAATGAAAGCAACGTTATTTTGTCTTTCAGATCAAAGCCAGTCAAAAGTTGAATACGTGTATTTCACTGACATCACATCATACCCAATATCATCATGATCAAGACAAGCCACATCTCAACTAAAAAGTAATGACTCACCCTTTAAATCCATTGCATATAACTGTCCTGCTTTAGCCATGGCTGGAAATATTTCCTTTTCTATGGATGTTGGTCGCAGCTGAAAAACATTTTAAGACCGATAAACTGAATGTTCCAGTGCAAAAAATTAGCTAACATATAAAAATCCCTGGAAAGCAAAAAGAAACATTTTTTTACCCCCTAAAACAGTTTCATTATGGTGTATGTCATCATCAAGATATATGTTGCTACTAAAATAAACCCTAGGCCTAAGGACACAACTCCTTTGATCAAATGTCTACCTTAAATTCAAGTGTCACAATTGTAAAATAATTGAAGCGAACTTGCACTATCACACTACTACAGCATCTGCAATCTACCAGATCAATCAAAAAAATCTATAGGGTTTATCTAATTAATAATGGACAAAGTTCCTCATCATATTCAAAATCCACAGGAAGTAATTCCATCTGGAACCATTTATGTGAACCTGTGTTCAGGTACACGTGTTTTGAGTTCTAATGACCATAAACATATACATGTATCTTATTAAGTACACCTGTTAGCAAGAGTTAACGAGATCTTGCATGAGCCTTCACTTTAGTCATATTAGTGAAATATTACAGCGTAAAACACCAACCAAATATATAAATAAACAAGCTGTCAAATGCTTGTACATGTACATGTATTTCAACATTTTTCTTGAGGACAATAATGGCCAGACTGTAAAAGCTGCTACTGTTTAAGGCACTATCAGTTTGATCCCCTTGCTACTGCCTACCTTGGTACATACAAACAAACGTCAAAAACACAGTACCCATGACATCGACCCTAAACATAAGAGCTGGAAAAATAAGTGATATCCTATTCAGCTATTGTGTATGCCCTAAGATTAACCTTCAAAAATACATATTAAAATATTATGTTTGATGCTACTAATTTTTTTAGCAAGCTATCTTCATACATTCCAAATAAACATTCAAATATCTTTCTGTCTCGGAATCAGCTAAAATGAACAGCTTAGTCACAGACAAATTTTTGGGTCAAATACAATATTTTTTGGCACTGCAAAACTTCGACCTCAAAAGAGGCAAATAAATGTCATATTACTTCTGGTGCTAAATTTACATTTTCGGAGTAGGATATTATCCTACCTTCCAAACAACGCTCAAACGCCTTTCCAAAATCAAAATAACTCTGAGAATCTTGAAAAATACGCAACTTTGTCATGGACAAAATTTGGCAGTCATTTAGGGTACCAAGGAAACCATAGCAAGTATGACTTCCAAACAGGAGTTGCCTTAGAACTAGTCCTATGTGCATTCCCATGAAACCTGTTACAAAGGTTTTGATTGGCCAATATCAGATTGATACTGTTGGTGCAGTTTTCTTATTAATCAAACAGTACTTTTTCAATTCCTTTTTAACAACTTTGTCCTTCTGAAAAACAATTCACACAGCTTGGTGATTTGTTGGTAAAAAATTCCCTGAAATCATAGGTGATTTATTGTACATCACCAGGCGCTGTCAAAACTTTCAAAATTCAACCTGAGCTAATATTTACCCCATTCATTATAGATCTACGAGCTTATTTGGGTACTTAGCATAAGTACGTGTATTGCTTACTTGTATTCTGTTTAATATATCTGTGTTGAATATATACATCCCAGCATTGATTTTATTTGACACATATTCCTGTGGTTTTTCTACAAATCGCTCAATGGCTCCATCCTCGGGACGGTAAATTACAACACCATATTTGGATGGCTCTTCCACTTTTGTAACCTGTGATTAAAACACAAAGAAAAAATTTTCATACATTTGACTGACATGAAGAACAACAAATTACTAAAAAATGCTCTTATAATTTCCATGAGGTCCCTGCATAGTAAAAGTGTGAACTGATGTTAAAACCGAACTCAATGCATGGTCATAAAAGAATATAAAACAATTTTCTTCACTTTACTTACTTGGTTGATAAAAAAGCATTTAAAGTTAATTCCCATAATCTAAATAACAACAAAATGGTCATGCAAGCACATTATAATCCAGCTTTGTTAGTGGCCATTATACTATTTGCTGCTCTGAACAGGACATAGCCACAAGGACGGAAAATATGACAAGATTTATTATGAATACTTATTTCATGCCATACTTAAGAATTTTTCACTTATGTGATGACCATAAGCATTATGGGTGGAGGAAACTGGATTGCTTGACACAAACCACCGACATTTGGCAAGTTACTGATGGGTGATGCACGGAAATTAATATAGCAGTCTTTAACAAATGTTAGACCACGCAAACTGACACAAAGGCCCCACAATCCATGAGAGAAAACGAACCCCAACATTCCCTGTCCAATGACAGGATGGAGCCAGTGATCTAAGTATGATCAGAGAAGTAACTTACCACAAGTGTTCCTTCCTTTCCATGATGCTTGTGGAACGCAATCATGTCAGCAAATGGGAAATCACAGATAATATCACTATTGAGGACAAAGAAAGGACTGTCATCTTTCAGCAAATGATCTTTTGCCAGTGCCAAGGGACCAGCTGGAAATTAAATCATTGCTCTTCTTTACTAATGTAAGGATTCAACCCATGAGAAATTTCCACTATTTCATGCAGATGTTAAATTTTATTTACCTTGTTTAGTCCCTTAACATCCAGGGCAGTTTACACTAAACAAACTTTACTTGAATAGTCAAAATGAGAAAATATGAAACAATTATTTCCAAAAAACAGATTCGAGTAGTTAATATATATGTGAAGACAAATTCATCACAAGATTAAATGTAACATGTGGGACCACAAACTATGAATTAAACAGTTTAAGTTTGAATTAAGCTAAAGATTATCTCCTATTCAATTTACACCTGATTTATTGCCTCATGTATGCATATGCTCCAGGCTAAAAAATAGTACAACACCAACTTACATATAGTTTAATTCTCCTGATAATTCTTTTCTTTCTTTATTCATAGCTATATTTGTATGTTTATGGATGGGATTGCAGAGACATGTACTTAACAATTACCTGAAATGTAATTACATGTATATACATTTATTACTTACCTGTTCCCAGAGGTTCCACCTCATGAGATATTGTGATGATGATCCCAAGCTGAAACAACAAAATGACATTAATAAATATCAATACTGCACTATCCCACATAATATTTACGCTCTTAAATCAAATGAAATCTGAGTTTGTACAGGCCCATTAAAAATCAATATCCTGGACACACTTAACTCCAATGTAAATTTTTACTTATATTGTTCATTGGACACCTGTTTGAAAACAAAATGATCACAAACTTCACGAAGGTAAATCAATTCTTGCACGGAATTTCCACCCATTCACAAAACTATGACAAAATAAAGGCCAAGTAACAAATGTAGGCTATAGAGACTATAGACACATCAGATGTGGCCACATTTTCTACGGAAGTCTAAAACCATAACAGCCATTTCCCCCTGAAATTACATCCTGACTTCTTTCTATGTCAGTAAGTGATATATTTTCAAAATATACAAGATATAAATAAAAAAAAACGTTAAATTACAAAGTTGCCAACACATACTAATACTGACAGGAAATAATTATCAATATGCAGCACTACTAAATTAACACTTAGATTAAGGTATTCATGTCACAAATATATATATTTTTATTTTCTTATTATTGTTTTGATCCAGTAAAACATTCTACAAAATATGTGGACTCCAGCTATTAGTCTAAGGAGTCCTCACAATGATCACAGCTACCTTATCTTCAAGATGTTTCAGTTCCTGCTCCATTTGTTCTGCACGATAACTGACAGCCAAAATTATATGTTTAACACCAACCTGTAAAATAACATGTGATAACCATATCAACTGACATTTATATGTATTATACATCAATACACAAACTTACATGTTTGTCTTAAGAACTTATATTTGGTAGCAAGGCTACAAAAGAGATTGTGTGTAGGAGACACATGAATGCAAAACTTCATTTCAATACATAAAGTAATGAAGGCTTCTTTCCTCCTTGTTAAACCACGCATCCTGGTGCAAGACACACATAATTCAACCAATTTCATGCAATTTAAGTTATTTTTTTGAACATCTAACACTGAACACCGATCCAGACACAGTCTCAAGTTAAAAACTAAAACAAAAATATGAAACATGTAAAACACAAGAACTAAGCTAAATCCAGTGCTGTATTCAAAGTCTGTGTGATGGGGATTACCAGCTGGGGATATGAACCAACGATCTCTGGGTTATGAGTTCACTAGACTAAAGAGAATTTCCCCACAAGCCCAGTAGCTAGGGCTTATACAGTACTCTGTTACATTCACCCCTGTTATTCCTAATCACATCCTCATGATAATCCTGGAAAGAGAGGTCCAAAACACAGTGTCCACCAAAGCATCATGGCTTGCTATATAAGCCACACCAGCAACCCTGCTCGCAGCACCAAGTGTGACAGGGCTTACCAGCTAGGGATTTGAACCAACAATCTGTGGGTTATGAGTGCACGGTTCTACCACTAGACTAAAGGGAAATTCCCCCGACTCACAGGCAGGCAGCACGGATGTCACCCTGTTACATGCGCATCTGCAATGTTGAAGCATTAGCATTAATGACCTTAACATATTGATGAGCATTCAAAACTGCTATTATCTGACTGTCTCACAGGGATTTTACATTAAGACATTCTTACCTGTACCAAAGCTTCCACCTGATGCAGCAACATGGGTTTGTTACCAAATTCCACCAGAGGTTTGGGGTAGCTTAGAGTGAGGGGCCGTAAACGAGTCCCATACCCACCCACCAAAATTAATGCTTTCATCTTGATTAATACCTGCAGATTTACATGTAAAAGACAATGTAAAGCAAGGCTGTTAGCTACATTCGTGTGTACATGTACCATATTCATAACAAGGAAGCACAATGACTGAAAATCACCACATGGAAGTCAAACAAAGGTATATAATTAACTGTGTTGGTCGAAAATATTTGCTTTCAGGTAGTTTCATACCTAAATAAATAAAACCTTTCAAGCTAATAAAGTGAATACTTAAGGCCATCATCAACACAATGTAACAGATTAATTTCTTTATTTATTTATTTGCTTGATGTTTTACACAGTACTCAAGAATATTTCACTTATACAACAGCGGCCAGCATTATGGTGGGAGGAAACCGAGTGTAACAGATTAATGGGACCATACATGTTTGACTTGTTAAATCAAAAAACTTCAAGTTTGTAGAAGACTTCATGTGCACTTGCTCATCTTGCTTTGTGATGCCAAGACATTTGTGGCGCCATGTAAGACGTTCGCTCTAGAGATGTGGTTGTGCGTATACTGTTGAAATTATGTATTCATGAAATATTTCCTATTTGAAAACAGGTATGTGTACTAGAAACTGCACTATAGTTTTCCTATTTCATTCATGCTGAGGAATCACGGGGCTACACAGTGAAAGATGCAGACGTTGCACAGATCTAGTTCAATTCAAAACATGGTGACATGGTGAGTTTCAGTTGCAGAGCAGGGTCCCTCATCTGGAGCATAAATATCCACAGTACATATGGAAGCTGTACTGAATAACTATACCTTGAATGGTGGCACAAGACTTAAATGTTAAGACCTTACTTTCATTCTGAATGTTTAGCTAAGATATTAGCTATCCATGGTTGAACTGCTATAGTTTACCCACCCAATTTCACCAGCCTTCACTGTATTTTTCCATCCATCAGTACATATACAACAGAAAAGTTACAGTACCCTTTCTACATGTACTCCTACATCATACACCCATTTATTCTATCATAAATGTCTTTGGTACGAAAATAATTTTAATGTAATTAAAATAGTTGGGTGAGAAATGTTGTGAAACATGTTTGTTTTCACACAACCATATATTTACATATTTATTTCACTGCTGTCTAACCTGTACTGAAGAATATTTCACTTATACGACGACAGCCTGCCTTAAGGTGGGAGGAAACCGGGCTGAGAAACCCATGACCACCTGCTGGTCGACTAGTATGCACATATATGTCCAAGATGTGTACACCACTTTGTGCCTTCATGATTAAGCTTTCTTGTGGTCACTTGTAATCATGAAAGACCCATCATTCAGATGGTTTGTCTGATGCTGAGACAGTTAATACACTGACATAATCTAAAGAATTACTGTCATTATAATATGTACTTGGAGCAACAGTGGTACATTTGTTTTTCCTGGGATGAATACATGTAGTTGTAGAAGCGATTTCTGTTCGCAATGTCATTAAGATATGGATGTCACTGGTCATAACTCAAGATTTTCAACCTAAACACCTGACATTGACAGGCATACTGCCTTATTAATGACAATCTCATGTGTTTGAAGCCGGCGAAAGAAGAAGTCACTGCAGCAACAACACGTGTGCGTGTGCTGCAAAATATACACCAATGAATTCGATTAATCCTGGGCAGATTAAATCCCCATATATACGAACCTCAAGCTAATAAGCAGCGCAAATCAGTGGCCAACGTCTGAACAGATCCTGTAACGCTTCTAACAGCCTATAAGAGTAATGGATACACACCCGCTATGATCTGTGACGAAGTGCCACGACAGTCATTGCTCTTGTTGACAAGCCCCAACACATGAACACCACTTCCGGTAAATATATGCTAGGCTACACACCGATTTCATGGTCTGGTCTGGTCGCCATGTTTGCTTGTGACCTGCTAAACAACTGTATTATTAGCTGTCTTTCCCCAGCAAGCCAACATTTACAGTTTGTCATGTTAGTTGTGCTGTAGATGCCATTAACATTAAAAGATTAAAAATAATACCAGAGTATTTCACTACCTTCATGTGATCTGTTTTGGATTTTCAGTCACAGTTTGTCGTAATGAGTAAACACCATATACCATGTAGGCTTATTGGTGCAATCTAGTTTAACGATGAATAAGGTAAGAGGAGAGCTTTTAAAAAGGAAAAAGTTTAAATCCAATCGTGTGCCGTGTGAGGTAGCATTTAACTGTTAAGAGCTAACTGAAAGGTGTTGAAATAAAAATTACGAATATCAAATATTTTCAAGGGGCCGGCCTACAATCTGTGGATTCCTGAAATGTGCCCTTAAAGAACTGAGAAGTTCTGGGGTAATTACATTTAGGCCCAGATGTTTCCCAATAAATTTTCTACACAATGAACATTTTTGAGGTCATGGTTTTCCTTGGCAGAAGTGCAATTCTATCACCTCTATGCAAAAAGCGTAGCCTTAGGTTTATTTTTTACGATTTAACATATTTAAGAATTTGTCACTTCAGCCTGGGCAGTAAGCTTTTGGTTTGGTTGTAAAACACATGACAATTTCTCCCATTTCCTCCATTTGGTCAAGTATGAAATCTGGCTAACTGGAGGAAATTAACCTTGTCTGTTATACACCGATTTTGATAACGTTAACTTCAAACAAAATTAAAGTTGACCAATTAAACCCAGATGTTACCCCCTTTCATTGTCGACTTAGGCTTTAAGCCTATAAATTCCCCCCTTTCAGCAGTGTAAAACATATGTAACACACATACTGTAGTAAAGGTGGAGGAACTGAACCTGGTCATGAACTTGCATCACACTGTAAGCCTTCCTACAGAGGAGGTAAACAGTCAAATCAGTCACACAAGATTAAAAAAATCCATTCTTGTTGGCAAGCATTCCTGCTTGACATTAAATATTCAGGCATGCATACAACATGCAGTAAAGAAATTTCAACAGGCAATGAAAATATTTTTAATACGTTTATTATTTATATAAATGATGTTAACATATGGTCCTGTAAAAGAATATAAACTGTATGCCTCTCAACAGTATATGATACATTTTGTTTGTCTATTATTATTTTAAGAAAGTTGCTGTTTGACAATCCTGAAGTACAACATTTTTCTGAGAAAATTCTCCAAAAATTTGTTTTAAACCAATCATATCTTTAGACAGAAGGATTAACATCTGCAGTTTTCTCGATATATTCATATAAAACTGAAAGTGTTAGGCACAGGAAATAGTAGACCTATATTTGGGCTTCATGCCACTTCATTGGCACATGGGAATAGATGAATTTTAGAAATTAAACACATCAAAATAATGCAACATAGGACTAATAGTTCAACACAAAAAAACTCCATCCTATTGACTGCACAAAACATATATATGTAGAGGATGCTATTTTCAAAAACAAGCCTCTATAAAAGTGTGGACATATTACGGGATGTATTGAACTGCAAGTACTTACTGTAATATGTTTTATAAGAGTTTCACGAATTCTATGAATGACCGCACCATCCAGTTGAATATGGTCATCACATATTTGTATTCAACAGAAAAACCACACCACATCTTGTGCATATCATTTATATACTACATATACTGATCTCAAAAATACACAATGAGGTTTAAATGAGCAAACATATGTTGTCAACTTTGATGTCCACAAAACAACATTGAAGGTAAGTAATCACTAGCAAGCAATAGCCACCTAATATTAAATCTACATATGCATCAAAGGATACCAGTTACAACTTAAACACACAGAAATATAGCAGCAGTCATAAAAATTTTCTTGAAAGGTATTGGTAGAAGTCTATCTTTGTCTATTTATTAGGTAAATTCAGAAGAACAAAATTTATCAGAAAATAACAGTTTCTGAATGGAAGAATTTTTCGCAACTTCAAACAAAGAAAAAATGCAAAAATATACAGAGGCAAAAAAACTCACACACAGGTGATTTATACATAAAAGTGTGCTTGTAAATAAGCTCAATATAAAACTATGAAATGCCAAACTTACAGCATACTGTACAAATGTGAACTAATCTTTATTTATGAATGCAAATCAACACACTTAGCATGGGTGCATGGGGTTCCTCAACTGAGAGGAACTGGGGAAACTGATGTCTATCAATAGAGTAATTTTCCTAAAATGCTGAAATGTGTTTTCTAACTATTTTGATAAATCTAATAATAATCCTTAAAACCTTTGGTTAGCGCGCACTTCAATTTAAGGAATGATGTATGGGTATTCACTGTTGTTAAAATTTGAATAACCTTCAAAACTTGTGCTTAATCACAAAATGATATAAACATGTATTCTCTTTAACTGTTGAAACTTGTGGTGAGCGATCAATAGTTCTTGTGCATAATGAAATAAATACATAGCTCTACATTTGCATCACTGTGTGAGATTATTATATTAACAGGTGTCAATTTGTTAGTTTACTGATTCTCAAAACGACCATTTTGCTGTATGTGGCTGGTTTTATATCACAATTTTATCTTTTCCCAGTAATTAGCAACCTGTCAAATACCTGTCAAATACATGTAACGTGAAATGGAACATTTTTCCCCTGAAAGATAATTCTAGTTAATATAACATCTACCACTAAGTGCTAAATACATGGGGAAGCATGTATCCATATCAAAATATTGTAATGAAAGTCACATAGAAAATTGCTAACCCTCAAAAGGAAAGCCTCATTCAGTTGACACTGAACAAAACAGACAGGAACTAAAACATCTACCATGCATTTAGAAATGGGATTTGGGATGAGGGAAAATATTATGGATCACATGTTAAAACAAAAAAGGGAGAGAAACAATAACAATTGAAAAAAAATATTTAAATGAAAAAAGTTTTCAAACATTTTATCATTCATCCCTGCATAGACATGGGAAACTTGACCAGACAACAAAATTTTTATCCAGATATTTACATCGGACATTCATACAGCCTTTGGAATTAATGGCTTTAAGACATAAAATACAAGCTAAAACCGTACTAATCCGTACAAAAAACTATTTGCATCTTTTGAAACCATGTTCAGGCAATTCCTGCGAAAGCAATGCTATCTCAATTTACACCATATCTGGACAACGTTTCACCAGCACCTCTTCTCTTTCTGAGTAGTGATTCAAGTAACAGTACAGCAAGTTCAGCAACCTTATTTGATATTATATTGCTTATCCGCTGAGATGTTTAAAATATAATAATCAACCACCTTTTAATATTAAAAAAATGTTTCATTATAAAACATCTCCAAATACTTTCAAAATTGATATACTATATGTGTATTGACGTTAACAATATATTCCCATGACATCCCTATGATATTTATACCTATTTTTATGATTATCTTGGAGCTAACCTTACAGAATAGCACTGCGTCTTTTCTAATAACACACAGCTAGTCATTTCCACAATTGCAACTCTGGGGTTAATACCCAAGACAGATGTTGACAAAATCTGCAGTATGTAGCATGCCATTATATCCCTACCACCCTCTGTCCCTACTAGTAATGTTATAAGTTGATCTTGATCTGGACTGAACACTAGGTCAGCTTCTATGTACACTCATTCAACAGGTTTACACACTAATATGAGACACTGAATTGCCCTCTTCTGTAGATTCATTCAATCTGTCCATTTCTTTGAGGCTTTCCTGGAGAAAACACCCTGTTGTGCTCTCTCTGTAACACCTCCATACGGCACCATCACACACTTTAAGAGTTTGGGGTAAAATTGACTACTTCTTCATAAACTTTGCCTGTAAAGCAAAAAGACAAGATAAAACATTTGAAGAAAACGAACTCAAATCCAAATTTGATTTGTCAGATTTGGAAATATTTGTGTTTAAAACAAGGATGATGTTTACAATCCCAAACAAACTACAGTGTAGTATTGTCACCCAGGTGGAATTGATGTCAACATTGTATTTACTATGTCCATTGCAATAATCTGGTAATTGTGTGTCAGCCCACTGATAGGTCTGCCGATGAGCCAGGCCATGCACCTGATTTGGCTTGGACTAGTAAGCCTATTATTTATTAATCTCACAGCTTGCGCCGGCAGACGTTTTGATAACTAATCCCATAACTTCCTTTCACCTGCCTGTCTACCAAGTCAGAGTGTGTCAGGTACTTGTCAAGTGAGTAAGAGAACAGGTTCTAATCAGATGTTAGATATAGTATGAAAGGCCTTACCTTAACCTGGTAAGACAGATAGGAACTTACTGTCACATTAGTAGGTTTGTGTACTCCTACACTGCAAATCCAGAGTGTGTTCTGGTTGGCATTAGGGAGCCTACTCACGTTATTTAATCCGTTGTATTAGATGTTCCTAACATTAATAAATTGTACACGTCGTTGTTGCGTTTTTTGCGATTTATGGATAGCGGCTTGGTGATAGTATGACAAGAAAGACAAACACTATTATATTTCGTTGTGTCAAAGGGTTACTGCTGATGTGCCAGAGCTATCTAATGCTCCAGATAAGTCAAATGGGTTGGGTCTAAATACATCACACAGAAACCAGAGGGTCACAAACAGAGGCAATATTTATTTATTTATTTATATATTTGATTAGTGTTTTACGCCGTACTCAAGCATATTTCACTTATACGACGGCGGCCAGCATTATGGTGGGAGGAAACTGGGCAGAGCCCAGGGGAAACCCACGACCATCCGCAGGTTGCTGGCAGACCTTCCCACGTACGGCCGGAACACAGGCAATATGATCGGTTAAAAATAAGGCATCAACTAATACATACTGGAACACCCTACATCATTTTCAGATAATTCATACACAAAACCTTCATTTGTCTCTTCCTTTAGGTGTTGACAACATCCCTCACACTTACTTCCCCCACCACCCCAAAAAGAAATAAAAGACAAAATGGGAAAGATGTGTATAATGTGAGTGTAGCAAAAAGGGTTTCTGCATATTACAACAGTTGTGCATAAAACATTCTGAAATCACGACATGCTTACTTTTCCAGTCTGGTATACTTAGGTCCATGGCCTCAAAGGAATCATCATATGGCTCTGCAGTGGGTTCGTCCGTGGGGTCACAGTATTGCTTTAAATATGGGTGGGCCAGACCTTGTTCTGCAGTGATGCGGTTGTCAGCATCCAATGTCAACATTTTTTCAAGAAGATCAATAGCTGAATGAAGTTAAAAAAAAATAAAATAAGAAAAAATAATTGAGAACAAAACTTACAAATTTCAGAAAAAAGCAATTAAAACGTTTGTTTTAATAGAAACATACTACTCTGAATTTTGTTAATTGGGATTCAGGACAATTTCTAGAAGCTTTTGCACTCTTTAACACACACAGATTATACATAGCATAGAATATAAAAACCGGTACCATGTTGACTAGAATAGGTTACTTACCAACATAATTCTTCAAAGTTCAATTATTTCTCTAGCATCAGAAGGTAAAACATTGCCTATTCTGTACATAGTGTGAAATCTTACCATGTGGATTTGCTCCAATAAACACTTCCCTGAAGTCCTTTTTCTTCCACTTTTGTAAACTTGCAATATAGTGTCTAGCCTGGAAGGACAAGACTAACACATTAAACATGTGTACACGTTCCACAATTTTTGGTAAGAAATATTTATTAGAAACCACACTAGTAACATACATACATACACTGATGATTTACTCGAAGTGTATGAAATACCATATATTTACACAGAACTTCAAATAGATGTTATTTACCTCACAACTGGTGATTTTCTCTAATATTTTTCCCTCTGGTGTTCCAACCATTGCCAAAATTCGAGTCAGTTGGTCAATATCTGTTGTCATTAAGGAGCAATAAATTCCCAAGGCCATCCATACTTTTCATTACTTCATGTCATACACATGTATTATCTTTTCTACTTAGGGTATACTATATGTAGTCCAAAATGTAATAATTTTGAGCTAAGTCTGAAATGTGTGGTTTTAGAAGGGTTGTTAGATTTAAGTATACCTAATTCTTCCAATTTTTGGGACAGATATAAGTAGTGCTGTAAGCAGAATATTACATTTTTTTCCCCAGCTTTTTCGAAAGATGTGAGTACGTTGTTCATTGGATGATCTAACCATGTGAGAAAAAAAGAAACTAAATATTCCTGTTACAGCTGCATGTACATTGGCTAAAAAGAGCAGACCAGGTGGTCCAAAAATTAGAAGAAATAGGGCAGATTAACAATGAGCAACGACAAATATGCTATATAAATAGGCATTTATAGTTGCTTTTTAGTTGCTGCTAAGCAACTCTATAAATTTGTTGTTCCATCTATTGCTTGGCCAATCAGTCAAATATCTGACACCCTATCCTTTAACTTAGGCATGCCATCTTTTAACAGAGTCCATTCGCTAAACGAAGGAAACTAGATCAAGATTACATAAAACTATGTTGGGGATGCCAAACATTTTGTGAATTTGCATACGTTTTTATGCAAGGATACGATCTGTGCCTGGAAAGAGGGCTCTTCCAGTCAACATCTCTGCCATAATACAACCCACCGACCATATATCCACTACAACAAAAAATCAGAGCAGACAAATGTAAAACAGGTTCAATGGCGATGACAATTTACATACACATGTACAACAGATCATAATTCTGGATCATAAGCAAATGAACAGAAAACTGGCACACAAACCACTGACATTTAAAAAAAAAAAACATTTCTTTCAAACTAACAACGTAACTACACTAAATGACCTAAAATTTCAACCAACAAAGTGCATCTTTGGAGGCAAATAAATGCCATAAAATACTACTCTTGTCTCTAAAACTTACATTTTCTGAGTCAGACACAATTGTACCATCCACACAAACCTAAAAACACCTTTCTAAAATGAATAGAACTCTCAGAATCTAGAAACTTAAGCAGCTTAGTCATGGACGAAATTTTAGGTTATTTAGGGTAAAACAAATTACTAACATGATAAATTTTCTGCTTTCCCTACAAAGTAGTGCCTTATTTCACTGACCCGTCTGTGTGTAGTGCATCCAGTTGAGCATAATTTCTGGGGCTCTGTACCACCGTGTTGCCACATAGCCTGTCATTTCTGTCTCAGTGTGCCGTGCTAAACCAAAGTCTAGAATCTGATATGTAAATAATTAGAGAGAAAATCATTAGGGTTCTTGGTCAAAACAAAGTGCAAATGTGGTGTAAGTTTAATGAGAGTTTATTCAGTGGCCAAGGGGTAAAAAAGGCCTTACATTGTCCTATGAAACCCCCGACAGGCATTTTACCAACTTATTTACATCATAGATGGAACAAATTAGAAAAATTGGAAATGGTTTTCATTGCCTTAACTGAAGCTGTCTTAAGCAATTAAATGTTATCCATCACTAAATTAACTCTTTCACAAAGCAGAGACAGAATATTGTTTTTTGTTCAATGTATTTATTAAAGATTCAATCAATCACATTACCTTTAGTTCACAATCCTCATTGACTGCAATATTACTAGGCTTCAAATCCTATGCAAAAAAAAAAATAATGAATTAGTACACTACAGTATGTATAAAATAAGGACAAGTTGTGACACTTGTTCTTTATTTTAGTTAAAGCATGCACAAAAACAAACAAATAAAGATTACTACATATCATAAAGCAAATTAACGCACATGACTTTTAACAACACAATAAAAAACACAACTTTCCTGTTTCTCAATTTCATTCATCACTTATTGTATATATAAGTGTGATGAAACTGAATCTATGTAAATGCAAAAGATTTTTCCACAAATTGTCTTACCCTATGAATAATCCCAGCAGAATGAATGTACTGAAAACAAAAAAGGGGATTGCTACTGTAAATAATCTTTATACATCAATATGCAAAAAAAGTTTTTGTCCATTGTTTTATAGTGAATGTTCTGAAACATACGTGAAATTGATATTTACAATAAACTGAAGATGTTAGCAGCACTACAACCTTTCCCTTTACACAAAATAACCGAAAATAACCTAAAATAATGAAAAAATGTGTGAGCAGATTATCAAGCTGCAATTCTCACCTTAAGACCTCTGAGTATTTGATAGACCAAAAACTGAACATGGTCATCACTGAGTTTCTGGGTTTTGACAATGTTATTCAGGTCAGCTCCCATAAGGTGTGTCACCAAGTACCTAGAATAACACAACATATGGGAATAGAATTTCAAATATGGTCCTCATACATTACCTTTAGTTCACAAAAAAATAAAAAACCATAAATTTCCTCCCTGACTAATTTGCCCATTTTTCCTGATTCTAAGAAATCTATTGAGTTTAGAAAGGTATTTTAAACATGAGATAATATCCTACTTATAAGTTTCAGCACCAGAAACAATATTTTATGACATTTATTTGCCTCTAAAAATTCACTTTTGTGTACAAAATTTTAGGTCATTTAGGGTAATTGAATATACTAGAACTGTTTATTTTATTTATTTGATTGGTGTTCTAAGAATATTTCACTTACACTATGGCTTCCAGAATTATGGTGGGAGGACACCAGGCAGAGCCCTGGGGAAACCCACAACCATCCCCAGGTTGCTGGTAGACCTTCCCACGTACAGTGCAAGAACTGCAGTACAGAGCCATCAACGATAACTAAAGACAGCATTGTTACCAAATACATGAACTTACTGTGGTAGAGAAGTTGCAGGTATTTAAAAGTGATTATAGACGATTCAATGTGTGAAGCATACGTGTAAGAAAATGTAGTGAAAGTTTTAGGCAAGACTTACACATCTTGAAAATCCTTAAATGTGGCTGTTGGTGTGAACACATCTAGTAAACCAATAACCTGTTAAAAAAAAAAACAGAACAATTCACATATATCTGAATGATAAAAATAAAGAGATGAAAAGTTTTATTACACTGTACACTCATGCCCTGAGAGTTCAAAGGGCAGTTGTGTTAAAACACTGTTAATGAAATTTGAAACATAATAATACTTGCAGTTAGTGCTTAAGATTTTGTCAGCAAAGCCTTTGGTACAGGTATCAATAATAAGAACGACTTCCCAAAGCTTTTTCATTAAATTACTTGACACACCAAGCCTTTATTATGATGTGCCTAAATCTTAACTCTACAGTTAAAAATATAATATATAATAACAAAAATGTAGGGCTTACGTTTTCATGATCCATATGTTTTAACATTCTCAACTCTCTGTATGTTCTTTTAGCATGGACAGCAGTTTGGAAAGGTCGAGCAAGCTTCTTTATAGCAACTTTCTGGTTCGTTTTACTGTCACATGCAGAGCTGTAGAGAAAAACAATAAAGAGAAAAAAATGTAGAGATATACTGAATGAATGATTATGGTTTGACAACACATTGACATTATTTCAATCATATTATATCAAGAACTTTCAATACGAGATAAAGACATCCAAAATCAGAATAAAAAGAAAAGAAAACACCAAAACAACAAACAATCAGACCATTTTCATGTGCATAATGTGTTTAACATAATTCTTGTGTGATAGCGTTGAAAGACAAAGACATAAAAATATAAACTGTTGCTTCAACGCTTAACAAATACAAATTATTCACAACTCCACTAATAATAACTAACCGGTATCCCTCGAGAAATGCTTTCATGCTTTCAGGACAAATAAAATAACCATATATACATGTATTTAGCAATTCTGCTCAATATCAACTGCAAAGCCAATCTATACAGAGAGAGATTGCAAGAAAAAATGTTTGTCTTTTCGTCCTGGCAGCTTCTTTTTCAGCTTGAAATCAACTATTTGCACCTACAAATGTAATCCATCTATGGAGCATATTTTGCCTAATTTAGGTAGCAATTAAAAAACCCAGTGAACCTAAATGTAAATGTACACTGTACATCTGTGTACCTGTCAGTGGATCAGTATGTGGTTCCTAACCAGTGTAACAACGCAAAAGCATGGACGCCATCTTAACAATATACAACCATTTCTCTAACATGTTTTAGACTCGGGAATGGGCATGGCAGATGCTAACATGAGCTTCATTTCCATGGAAACGAACTACATACATTGGTAACAATGCATAAACTGTTTCCATTAGACTTGCAATGCCTCAAGACAATTTACCTTCGTGTATACATGGTTACAACATAGCAACACTGCTCATTCAATGCTCAAGACAGCCAGTTTGCCTTTGCCTTTGCCTGCTAGCAGAACTGCAAATGTGGTACAAATTTAACAAGCCTGTACCAAAGAAGGGCAGAAATAATTAGTACAGAAAAGTATGCACTGGCACCCTTATTTGATGACCACCGCTTTTGAAGTTTTTTATGAATTCTACTACCTTGATCTCCTAAATGTGAAAGTATGTGTTTGTATAAACAGTACTATTAAACAAAGCACAATAGTACAAACAAGAAGATGCATATTATTTAAATTAGATGGTAGAACATTACTGACACTTTGAAATAAATTCCTGAAGTACCAGTAAGAAATTCAATATGCATGTATTTCAATATGCACATAATCTACCACCCTCAAAAGTTCATGCAGTTCATGTAATAGCCAATAAATACATGAGGTAACAACACAGACCATAAACACTCAGTAATGCCCAGCAGTCATAATAAACTGGACAATCCGTGAACAATTAAGTCATTCCTAAAAATTATTTGTGCAACCTCTGTTGTGTATCAAAAATAAAGGCTAGGTCACAATGAAATTCTGTTTTTTTTCAGTTTCAATGAATTTTTTTTTATCAAAATCCTAATAAAGCTTTACATTAGGGCCCTTTCTTAGAAAGCCAAAACAACTGATACTCAATACATTACACACCATTTCAAATACATGTAAACTCATATCAGTATGAAAGAAAACTGTAAACACAACATGAAGGGACTCTGAATAAGCCTTTGTACGCTCTGTTACGTGGCTCCCAATCAGAAAATAAGAGCCTTAATTCATCAACCTAATAGTAGATTGTCCCCTGTATTTTCCAGAACCATTCTTTACTTACAGCATTAACTTTCATGTGAAGACTAATGGATACTGTTTTCATGGCTTATTTATCAGTCAATTTAGAGCATAATATATTTTATTATTTGACAGTGGCAGATCCAGTACATGTATTATATTTATTTATTTATTTATTTATTTGATTGGTGTCTTTTGCCACACTCAAGAATATCTCACTTATATGACAGCGGCCAGCATTATGGTGGGAGACAATCAGACTTCCATGGAATTCCCACAACCCTTAATAAAGCATTATCTGCAAAAAATTAACTAAAATATATTCAATTGCTTTTCAAGGACCTAAATTCTTTCTTAACAAATTTCAGGTAATTTCATAAACCAGTGGCAGTCAATGTTCACACACAGCTTGCTTACCTAATGAATATTGTTACAATGTAATTTGAAGTAAATTTAGGAAAATGTCAAAATATATGAAATTTTTGCCTAAACTAGCACATGCAACTTTCTATCAAAGAACTGAAGAACAATATTATGTGAAACATTGTTACCATCAAATCTCAAGAAAATCACTTCTTAAAATTTCATAGATCAAACATGTATCTTATTTGAAGCTTTGTGGATCTTTGGCATCTATTATGGATATAATTTAGATGTGGTTTCCAAAGAGTTTGTCTGTGGGAAACACATGAATTCAAAACTTTAGCCCAATACAAAAAGTACTGAAACATTTACCTTCTTATGAATCCTTCTATCCCAAAAAAAAATAAAATAATACCAGTGAAGGTTACACACACAGAGCATCAACAACGGAACAACTCCCTTATGTCATTATGCAACGCGATGAAGTTTTTAATGTACATGTACAGTCATTAAAAATGCATACAGCCCATCATTGATGGGACACCCCCTCCAAATATTGTGTTGCAGACTGGAGTTCGATAAATGCAGTACTCTTTATGATATAATGTGTTACCCCTAACATTGCTTTTAATAGTTATTGGACAATTTTGCTCTCTATGGTATTCTTAAAGACTTGGAGTATGTAACAATCTAGTCCATTCATCATCACAGTTCCAGCAGTTAAAATACCCAAAAGCTTCAAGACTTTATACATCCCACCCTACAGCTCTAACTTGAGCCAAGAAGTGGCATAAAAACGAGATTGGAACGTGAGTTGGCAGGCGTGGTATAATAATGAGCTCACCAGTTGGAGTTCTCAATTCTACATCATGTTGACCATGAAGCACACAGTATGGCATCAGCGTAAAAAGGAACATGAGAGTTTAAACCAACACACTGAGTTCATCTATCTATTTACTTTATATTTGTAACACAACACTCAGCACGTTTTCACTTAAAGAGCTACCCCAGCGTCAAGACCTGTATGTCTTAAAAGCAGGGTAAAATGATCAGAAGTGAGATAAAAACAGGAAGGCAATTCAGACTATTAAGTAGCAAAATAATTGCATTGTATTAAAACTGCTGTTGTTAGTTTAAGGGGATAATATGGCAACAAAAGTTTTTTGTCATTTCCATTTTTGCCTGAAGTGACATCATTCCAGCATTACTGCTCTACACCACTTCTGCCTGATTAATTATCACATAAAGATTACTATCATGTATCACAAAGATTATGTTTTAGAGGACTCTTCAATCACAGGGGTCAAATAGTGTTATTCATGTTAAATCTTTCTGTACCATGGTATTACCTTTGTTCCCTACGGAATTCTATATATCATTTGCATATTGTAAATGCCTTTTTATTCGTGGGCATAAACTTTCGCCGATATGGTAAGAAGACACATTTGTGGGAATCAACCTTGGCGGATCTTAACAGAATTTTCGGACAACTGATAAACGAAAATCAATCTTCAATACCAAACATCAAGTAATAAAACAACTCAAGCAATCAAGTAACAATGTTATCATTTAAACTTGTTTGTACCTGTAAGATGTGACAAAAATTCTATAAAATACAGTAACTTGAACAAAGGAAGTTAATCCTCCTAAGGTTTTAATCTTTTGAAGACTGTTAATCTTTATAAGAGGAAGCCCTTACCTGCTGTGTGAGCAAAGACGACAAAGGATTAAATGTGATATAAAAAAAATCACACTGTTTAATTCTCATGCATCAGCAGTATGTGTGTGAAATTTTGAGTGAACTGTGACAGATTTGAGTACATTTCTCAGAAATCATCATTACGAAAAGGAAGTTTGAAGTGCGGAAACCGAGCGCTGTATCGGAAAAGTGATCTGACTGGAAGGCAAGTACAGTCAACAAAAAACGGCCTCATTCAACGTATGTATATCGTATCACGTACACACGCCCAGTACAAATTATCAATTCGTATATCTCAACAACAACAACAACATCGCAGTGTGGCGATACTTAGACTGAGCCAAGCCTCCTTAAAAGAAAGCAAGATTACCTGTGAAAGCCGGAATACATTTTGGTTAGGTATTTTTAATTAATGTGTTTGAAAAAGTATTAGAACTGTAGTGCTTGTTAATGAATTTAGAACTTTAATGCATGCTACATTAATAAATTACTTACATGGTTTTTATATTCGATGGCACTTATTTTCACGGAAATGTGTTTGCTGCGAAATCGGCGAATGTTAATACCACACGAATAAAATGGAATTTACAGTATTCTCACCTGGTTTTTCTTGAGACTAGAAGTGCTTTAAAGGCGATCATGTTATACAGAACAGAACGAGTTCAGCTGCTCAGGGTAACTGAGCACACCTGTACGTCACACATGAGAAATCTATTTATTTAATTAGTGTTTTTTGCTCTGCTCAAGAGTATTTCACTTACAAGGCAACAGCAAGGATTATGATGGGAGGAAACCAGGCAGACTTCGAGAGAAACCCACCACAATCTGCAGGTTTAAGACTACTTCCCTATGTACAACTGGAGAGGAAGCTTCCATGACAAGGACTTCAATTTACAATAACAGCACTGGTGAGAAGCTTCGGAGGCCTAACTTCTCAGCTAAGGAGGCACCCACACATATCAGGAAGTTCATCAGTAACATTCCTTTGGTAAATTACTAAGGATATTTCCATGGAAGACTAGTGGACTAAAACAAACACAGGCTTTGCAAACAGCCATGCAAGAATCATCAACAGATCATTGCCCACAAAAATTTCCTGTCCAAGACCGAGATTCAACCTGCATCTCATGTGTCTTTGCGAACGGAAGAGAAGCATCTTAACCACTTGGCCATGACCCTTTCTGTGTCTGTCAAGACCGACTAAATGTTACTAAAAACATAAATTTAAAATGACTATTGTTATTTTGGTATTTATCAGGATTTTCTGGCTTTTCCTCAGCTTATATATCAACTATCCTGTAAATGTTAAACATAAAATATAAAGCATGGACGTTTACATGTATCTCATTTAAGATCTCTGATTTCTAAATCAACTAGCTGGAGACAAGGTAAATGCAACAACAATAAGACAAATAATAAAGTCTCTTTCTGTACCCAGTATGACTATTTATTGGTGTTTTAATCTGACTTCAAACTATGTCCTACTTTGACACTCATTTTAGTATAGCAACAACACCAGTTTTCCTTCTTCAGAAATACCCTCAAAGCAATAGGTGTATACTCTTTTTTTTCTTCTGGTTATCATGTCACTGAGTTTACAGATGGACAAGAGGGAAAATTATTAAATAAACCGGGAACTGACACTGGCTTGTGGGACATCATTCATTAACAAAGCTTGACCGTGCTCGGCCATCGGTTGTTGAGCCCAGAGGTCAGCGAGACCTCAACATACTCCAGTTCACCATTGTATCGTGCCACCCAGAAAATGACGACAGCTATATCTTGTGTTTATCAGAAATTTCGGGCTACATTTGACAAACGGTAAAACTTATGATTCAAGCATGACTACATTGGATAACCTACCAAACTTGCCCGTAAGCTCCGGACCCCACAGGCGTTAGAAGTTGATATCGCGACGGTACTTCCCATACTGTCTTGTTCAACTCTATCCTGTAAAACCCATCTTTTACCACTTGAGACTCAGCCATTTCGAATGTAAAATTATTCTCCTTTCTTCACTGCACGAAACAATTGCCACTGCAATAAAACTGAGGGGATTTCCCCATCAAAATCACAGCTTAAAAACTTCACTAAGTTGAAATGTTTTCACTTGCTTCGATATCCGGAAATACAATTGCGGATGTCTCATACCGTCATGCTCCGTGACCTAATGACCTGGGAAAGTCCATTACACTCAAAGTCCAGTCACTCCAGCTACCGGAACTGTCATACGACAGTCAAATCGATGCCGTTTTCGGTGGCAAGGATCAAGGATATAACATTAAAATGCTTTGAACGAGGAGTGCACTGACTTTGTTTTTCCAACCTCATTAACTACGAAACATTACGTTATCCCATGACGCATTTCTCTCTAGTATTCGTTTCTTTCCTGTTTTCTTTTGTAATTTTTGGTAAGTTGTGCGGATTAGTTCACAGGCCTGCGTACATGCGTTCGGTGACAGGATGGGGTGTCGCATGTATGGCCGCCGTCTTTGACATGGCGTTCTAGTGACGTAGCATTATATGGATATGTTGGCATTGTATCCCAGCTGGGAGAAGGTGTAATGACATAAACACTTCTAGACCTACAATAAACTAGCTATAGGCCTGAAAGTATTATTAGACATACCGTCATGTGTTACTTTGTGAGTAACACAATGATTCTTACCCGGATATAGTGTTTTGTATTCTCCTAAATACATATATTTTATGTACGTATTTACTGTTAGAAGCAATTATGTACAAACCCGCACACACGATGATGTGCATAGGCCTTTTACAGACCTGTACACCAGAAAGTATCCTCGAAGGATACACTTATATATTTGCATACCGGGGTACCTACACTATAAATGTGTGGCACGGTGTGCTTCTGTGTTGCACACAGAAACACGTGTACAAAACAGAACACATTTCCATGGAATGTCAACCCGGAAAAAACATGATTTTTGCCAAGAAGTATACATTCACCAAGTAATCTATAAATATGCAATATTGAATACATTGTACAAAGGCAATTTTAGTAAGCATTCAGATCTGTATATAAAAATGTTAAAAGTCGCGCGTTATTTGTAGCAGCATAAATGATAATATAAATGACAGCAAAATTCCCGTAAACACTTTATGACCGATACATACATGCTGTGTGTAAATGTTTCATCTGATATGCATTCGCTATAGTCCAATATACGAACTTCACACTCGAATGAATGTAGGACCCATATATATATATATATATATATATATATATATATATATATATATATATATATATATATATATATAAAGGCCTACACGTGCGATGTTCTAAAGTCCTGTGCGTGTAAACTCTTGTGCGTGTGAGTATAAATAAGCATATACTTTCTACACATGTAGTCTAGGACGTAGCAGATATGTCTTGACAAAACACCGGCCCTGTGAAAACTTACATGAGATTATAATACATGCATATATGAACACTGCATACATTATAACATTACCCTTGCAACTAGTGGTGCTTCTAGGTTTTATGCCATAGACCTATATCAGTTATAACCATTCATAACAATTCGACCAATATAATGTTTCAGGAAAGAGATAGGCCTTAATTCTTTCAGGGCGAAATATACCTTTGAGTACTTTAGTTACAACAACAACAACAAAATACACATTTTATAAAAAAAATGGCCAGAGCGATCTTGTTTTTACAAAAATAATATATGTATATATATATATATATATATATATAACAGAGTATCGAACAAGAAAGTTACAAATTCCCCTTCTTATTTGTATAGGTTATTTAGCCTATGTGAAAGGTTGTAATATATATTGTATGAGATGATATTCGTCGTTATATGACTGAAAAATTGTTAAGTACGACGTTAAACCCCAAGCACTCACTCACTCCAAATATGTTCATGTCGGTATGCCTGGACATTCTCATATAGTATGTACTGTGGCTAATCTGTGTGTATACATGCTTTGGCTTTAAGGTTGTACTTTTCGTGCAATTTTTCAGCCATAAATGACGATGAGGAGTAATTCGGTGAATTTATATATAAATGAGGAGGAACGAGTCAATGCTGTTAAAGTGCTGCCGCCAATGAGGTATCATTTAGAAGACACCAGACATGAGACCTCACCCAGTCCCATTTATCACTGACAGCCAATCTTGTTTCCTTAATGGCCCTAATCTCTCAGTGCCGATCGTCCTGCTTGGCAGCAACAGGTATCAGTATTCAAGTCTCTGGCATATGGCCCCACCCAGGTTTGATCCCGATATCCTGACATGGAGTTGGATGTCCTCAGTATTATGCCACCGAAGCGGTCATATATGTTTAGTCCTGCATATTTCAAAAGCTGCTTTTTTCTTCAGTTTTTCATAATGTACTGTCATGGAATAAATCACACCTATTAGGGCAAACAGCGGATGCTGAGCATGCTGGATGGGATCATCTGAATCATCTGAAGACCACATGGAATGTTGCAATGTAGTCATTCGCAAGTTCCAGTGGATCATCGCAATGCAAGGAAGTGGTTAAGTCATCGAGTATAATTTATGTAAATGACACGCTTTATCGAACAGCAGTTTTGAAAATATTACCAAAAAATCAGATCGATCCTGATTGTTGGGAGGGTGGGGGTACACATAATGTACGCGACATAATATACCACTGTGTATATATATATATATATATATATATATATATATATATATATATATATATATATATATATATATATATATATATATATATATATATATTATAAATTGTTAAGTACGACGTTAAACTCAAAGCACTCACAAGTGCATGTAACTTAACTGAAGTGGATCTTCATGCATTGCACCAAAAGTACTATAGAGTAACATTTCTACTTCTATTTTATTCCTGTAAACTGTATGCAAAATAGACATACACTCTACGGTGCAGCATTTGTTCGATCCTTGAACAATTTTCGTTATCGCAGCCGTATATTCTTCGTGTTAAATTACTTCACCATTTTGGATATATGAACAGATGCACTGAAAGCGCAACTGGGACACATGTTTCATAATCGATAACGCATGTGCTATCATGGCAAGAGTGGACCAAGGTGGTCAAATCTGCTGAACCTGAAAGATTGAGACTTTACCCTTTCCTTTGTATGTTTGTATGGACAACCTTTATGCCGCCGACATACCGCACATTGTCCCAATAGTCGCTTGAATTCTGGACCTTCCAATGGGAATTCAGAACTATTTTCTTACTTGAGCTAATGTTAGTGAAACTTCTGTATGAAGAAGAACCTTGCGATACTTGTTTATGACTAAAGCAGTGAAAGGATGGGATTTGGGCAAAAGTATTGGACTGATGGCACAGATGTCCCTCATACGCCTAGAATTCCAACTGGAATTCCTTGTCGGTCTTTCCAACATCATTGAAACCTGTTGAGTGCCACTCTTTCTGTGATTGCTAATTTCATTCCTTATATACTTTCTTAATTATTGTTCTTTGGTGGTGTGTGTTAAGCGTAGTTTTGGGAATTGGCCTCGAGACTATTGACCTAGTGGGGGAGAGGGTGGTGGTTACCGCGCTAGCGCAGTGTAACGACCCAGGAGCCTGTCAGTAATGGGGTCGATGTGAGTTCAAGTCCAGCTCATGCTGGCTTCCGTTCCGGCCGTACGTAGGAAGGTCTGCCACCAGCCTGGGATTGTCGTGGGTTTCCCCATAGCTCTGACCGGTTTCCCCCCACCATAATGCTGGCCGCCAGCATAAATAAATAAATACTGACCGAAAACGCCAATTATGGTTAACGACTGCATACAAATGTCTGTCTCGACACATAGATACATTGTAGACAATGGCCTGGAAGGCAAAACTATGTTCCACCCTGGGTTGCTTGAGAATGTTGTTGGCGGATTGCACATTTTCCTGTATCTGACTTCTTTATAAGAACTCCTATTTAGAGACTCTGAAAGGTTGAAAATATATATCCGTACCGTAGGCCCTATGTCAAATAAGACAGGTAAAGAAGATAGCAGTAAAATTTCTAGTGAACCGGTTAGGTTTGACAATTTTGAGAGTAAACGTCCTTTTAGAATATCCGGCATCACAGGCAATGCAGGCGTCAAAAAGGACGCATGTATAGATAGGCCTATAAACTGAAAGTTTGCATCAATCACTTTTTCTTGGCCATTTTCCCTGAAAGTAAAGTCCCCATAGGATAGACCCCAGGCTATATACAGGGCTGGGCATGTCCTCTCCTAGGACAAGCCCACAAGCTGGCTGCTGAACGAGCTAGATTTGTAAGCAGCATTGACTGTCAACACCAGGTAATCGATGACGAGAAAAGACATAGGTATTAAGTGTCATCTGATAATGATTTCAACAGACCACCTCGACTACTTTAAAGGGATACAGAATCGACTCAGATCTGCTAGTGTGAGAGATAGGCAAGTCCAGGCCATGTCTTGCCTCAGCTGAATTTTATGTACCGGGTATGGTACATTCATTCAAGCGTGACAAAGGCTATCGCTGCAAAATTTAACCCAGGAAACGCTTTCTCCACTGTCAGCCAATCAGCTTCGATCGTGTATCCCTTTCACAAACCTTTACAATAAATGACATCTCCGCGGATGCCCCTCCATCGCAATACATTAGCATGAATTAAGGTCGTATATAAATTAACATAATGGTAGTCTATTTTAACGGTGTTGTACGAAACTACAAGAAAGCTGTCATCCAAATAAGAATTCAGAAAGAAAGTTGATGTGGGAAACCGAGTTGCTTGATTACCAATTACAATCAGAGACGATTCTGTTTCAATCACCTAATAAAGACCTCCCGAACCTGTTTTTCACATATTCTTTGGTACAACCAATATGTGCACGAAATTTATATTGGTTGACGGGTGGGTAGGAGGATGGATTTCCACGAAATATGGCGAGTTGTTGGACGGCTATTGGATACGCGATTGCAAAACCTCAAGGGGAAATGTTTAAAACTTGAAAGAGTAACAAGACATGCAGAAGGTCGGCAATTATGTTGCTTGTATGTTGTAAATGCATATATTTACATGTTCCCACTAGGGAACCAACAGCATTCTAGTCAACTAACTTGTGTCAACTATATGTGGTTATGGCACCAGATTCTATATCCAATCATAGAATCTCTTTCTGTACTTTTTTGTTCTTTAATTACCACTAACGCTTCAGAAAAATTATCTCTTCAAAAAATTATCTCTGTCATGTCACACTACGATGCCATTCGCATCAAGACATGTAGTGAGTACTCACATCGTTATTGCCACTTGCTTAGAAGTACGGAACGCTGGGATTAGCTTGAAGATGTTTGATACTTGACACAGTTGGCACCGGTTGGAGTCCTATTTAGCTTTCTTCCTTTGAAGTCTTGCAATAATCAATGGTAGATTCCATATGTAAAATGAATAACACAGATAAGTGTGTTTAGATGGTTATTTGTTTGCCGACTGTAATGCAACAGGCGTTCATAACTACGTGTATGCCGTTTCTGAATATACGAGAAAACGGTGAACCGTGGCTAAAATGCGTATCTTGTAGTCGGTGTTAAATAAATGCATGCCTCCACTGCCTATAGGTCATGGTGGCAAAACGCAATCGACTAGGCTTTTAGGGCTGTTTAAGTGTCCTTAGCTGGAGATTTCCTGCATTCTAACAGTATGACACAAATGTGCGTTTCTACGACACGTTGCTGAGTTCTTACCAATGGTGGGTGAATTTACTCGAGGCGTTGTTGTATCCTCCATCAATAAAACTGACTGCTAAGTAAAATAATCTGAAAAACCCCATGCAATTTAAATAATATATAAATTAGTAAGAGTATCTGAGATTGCTTTAAAATAGAACGTCCTGAAACTTCAAAGGGGCACACTGCCAAAAGAAATTCAGAATTTTTGAGTTAGTTTGAGCAAAATGCCAAAATGAGCTGCATCGGACACGATTATAAATCTACTAAACCAAACACGATCTTCCATTTTATAGACCATGTATTATAAATTATTCGTAATTCCCCCAGATATGTAAGGAAGAAGTAATATGGTAGGCTGCATCACAATGCTGTGTCTGACATTTAAGGTCACTGAACATCTTATGTTATCTACACTACTCGGGAAGGTAAACGAGTCAAAAAAAGTCCATCTTCGGCCATGTTTCTAAATATAGCGACTTGAGTGTATGGTCAAGTGGGATAGTGAACATTCGATCGTTCACTACAGGTCAGATACATGTCGGTAAATGATCTGGAAGCCTTTAACTTTATGTAGATGTTAAAATAGCACCACAATATTAGTTGATATTGGCAATATGTCTCTTTAATTTGTAGGCTGAAAATAAAATGAATTTTTTAATTAAAAGGTGCAAAAAAAAAAACCCACCAAAAAAACAACCACTAGCTTTATTATAATTTATGGTAGCATCAACAGCTCAGGCCTTGATACATCATCTCCATTTGTCGGACAGAATCCAAATGAATACAAAACCGCTGCTTTTCTGAAATTCTTTTCTTTCATTCTGTTCCAGTCATTCTAACCAAATGGCCACCACCGTGGGTCAAGCGTAGAATGTAATCTATTCAACCAGAATGACAATAATGTCTCTCATACACTGACAACTCATTCTACGTAATGTAGAATAAATCCAGACTCGTACCTGAATCATGATAACTGTTACAGAAAGCCCCCAAATAAATGAACCATCAAAACAAGAAAACCACACACTTTCTCCATTCACAGGTAATTTTATTTCGTAATCCACAGTCACTCAGTCTCATCAGATTCACTGTGTTAAAGAGTTGGGTGACGGACCTCATGTGCAGGTGTGGTTCTCATTCCATGTAACCAGCACACAGCTTATCGTCTTTCATCACAGGAAATGTCACATCGCAGTAAAGTCATATTTATCATCAGCTCCAAAACTCATTGCCTCTGTCAATGCATCAGAGAGTTTTCCAGCTAACATATCTGGCAAAAGGAATAAAAAAAGTTCCAATACAACCTTAATACTGTTTTTATTTGAGAGCCCAAATACGAAAATTCTTTACTATAATGGACGAAACATGAGAAGTCTAAATGTAGTGGTAAGATAATGACGCTGTAACAAAATCGGTTTTTAATACAGAAAAAATAATAGTAAATCCACAGGTCAGTTTTACTTTATTGCCAATAGGATGCTTTGGTGCTTCATTAGAGTAAGGCTTATCATAACCCACTAATGTATAACCCACCTGCTTTTTTCCGCTTCTTCTTCATTTTCTTGTAATCTTTTTTCCTGCTCTTGTTGAGCTGCTCATTTACTGCCATTCTGGAAGATTTTTTTCCAGGTTTTCCTGTTCCAACAAGACTTTGTGTGGATCTTGTAGTTGCCCCACTACCTGGCAATGATACTGTCACATCTTTCAACTGAAATAACAAAAATAACATTCAGAAAAGGGATTCAGAAACATTCAGTTGCACAACTCACATTATATCACACTTGGCACTATGGCATGTCACAGGGCAATACATGGGCTTAACAAACAAACCTCTGTTTCCAAATCAAACAGCGTGTTGACAAGCAAACCTACTGCAAGACCTATCTATACTTGGACCACTCTCCAACAATGTTAATGAATTTCGAATCACCCTACAAATGTAGATAAAATGAGCCATGTTGGTAGGATATCTCAATGATCTTAATGGCACAAGCTGTTTTGTGCCAAAGTTACCTCCTCTTCATCCTCCCAGTCATCCTCAGAGTGCTCCATGCCTTCGTCCTCTTCCTCTTCTGTGGGTGGCTTCTCCTCATCTGACATGGCAGCATCCTCGACAATTTCCTCTTCACTAACCACACCTTTCATGGGTCCAAAGGAATTCACTACCATTTGTTGAGTGTTCTTCATTTCTAGCCCTAAAACACAAAAATAAAGGGAATTAAAATTATTCAAAGTATGTATGTTACACAGCTTAATGAACAGGTTTGCAATTTTGCTTCACTTGTTATTGGACACAGACACTCGAGGCTTAACATCAGCTCCCATATGTTTTGTAGATGCTGACGAGCTAAACAGAGATAAATCAAATAGATTACCTTGGAGCATATCCTTCTCCTGATCTGTTATTGTAGAGATGTCAAAAGCTGTTGCCATTTGTTGTACAAACTCTGCACTGACGTGGGTAGGTAATGTGTGCTGCTCTGGGGGATGCGTGAAATATGTTATCTTCCCACTGGACAGAAAAAGAAAATTGAGACCACAAATAAAGACTAAAATGATTCCTTCATATATTTGAAACACAAAGCTCAAAAATGTATTGATGGTCAAAATATTGTGATGACTGCAGCAAATCTTTTTTTGCAACCTAAGAAGGCTTCCTATGGTGAGAAATAAGCAATGGGCTATATTAGATTTTAATAATAATTTACTTAATTTGGAATCAGCTCCATTTACATCCAACAATTAATTCATACTTGTGCATATCTGCTGGTAAAACATGTAGACATTTTCAGCCTTCAGTCCTCAAACAGAGGATGGTAACAAGGTGCTGGGTTCAGATATCATGTTCAAAGTATGTTGTATCACTTTCACCTGCTACTTTCAGTCTCAAGACGCCATGTGCGTTTGCGAGTACGTCATTTGTGGCAATACGTCAGTGATGGTGACATCAAGTGTTCTTGCACGACGTCACACCTGGCAAAATTGGGAACAACAGAAAACTGTTGTTTCCGTGTTATCCTCCCAAACTAACAACAGCCGCTGTAATACAAAGCATTATTTTTACAACGTAAGAAAGTAGGTCTGTCTGTCATCCTTATCATTTAAGCTTTTAAGACGAACAAGTCTTGACACTAAGGTAGCTCTTTAAAGGTGATTACTTACTTGGTCCAGTCCTGTAAAACAACTCTGGCAGCTTTGTCCACATCAGGTAACCCTCCTTTCTTCAGTTTTCCCAAACGAGTGGCAAGTAGTGATAAGAATTCATTCACATCTTTGTAGTCAGCCAAGTTGTAATGAAGCATCATCTGAAATAATGAAGTCTTTTCTGTAATTTACACTGTATCTGTATAGTTCAAAATAACACACAAAAACTCTTTACGAAAAGGATTTGTATGTCAAGTTAAAAAAGTCAACACTTAGTCAAAACTGCCATTGCTATCATTTGTAAGATAATGCCAATAAAATGTTACTTCTTTAGACAAATGATGGAAGTCTTACCTGCTTCTTGTCGCACCTTTTCAGAATGGCATCAACAGGTGAGATTGGATCAGGAAGGCCCTCTAGCTAGAAGACGAAAAACAAAGATATCAAATATTGCATTATGCTCAGAAATTTTTGTCTCCATCATTTTTGTCATATCACACTTTAGCACACTTTAGCAGGCTGGGACCAAAGCCAGCATATTTACAGTGCTGCCTCACTGTAAAGCCCAACAAAAGATACCAGATTTGATGACCCATCCAATGACAATATACAGACACCATGACAACAAGAACTTGAACTATGCCTAAGCCAATCCCGGAAAGGTTTCATGACAGTCTAAGGAGGGTGTGTTTAATGTGGTGTTTAAACCAGTCCTAGTGCCATCACACTTCTTGCAAATATGTTGCTACAGCCATACTAAAAAGATTAATATCACAAGAAGTTTCCTTTCTGAATTATTTGCTGTATTTGACACAAAATTTCATCCCAGAATAAATTACCCATTTCGCCCAATTGTGAAAGTTCTTCAGATATTTTGAGGCTAGGTTGGAAGATAAGATACCTTAATGTAAAAATGTAAGTAACAACACCAAAAGTAATATTTTTTAATGACATTTATTTACCGTACCTTTAAAAATGCACTCTTTTGGTTGAATGTATAGGTCAAATACAGTATCTGATTGTTTAATGAATTTTCACCATGGGGTCGGCCAAATGTCAAACTCACCAGAGAAAGACACAAAGTTCACATGGAGCTATGCTTACCCTAACACAGTTTCGGAGGATAACTGATGTATCTGATGTTCCTGTTGCCATGACAATGCCAGGACTGTCCAACAGCTTTATGTGTTTGTCAAGCTGCACCTCCTGCATCAACCTGAATACCAAGATATGTTAAGAATTTGGAATATTTGAATGTTTTTCATTACCATGCTCAAGAGTATTTCATTTGTATGATAGGAGATAAGTTGATGGATAGAGGGAATAGAGCAGTGTGATAAATACACTGCCCTTTGCCAGGTACATGACAAGCCTCAAGGCTTAAAGCTTATAACTGCCTGCTCCCATAAGGTACCAGGCAAGATCTGGGACAAGACGAGATACTTCAGACATGCTGATAATTGTAACATATCACTTGAATAGCAACAGTGCAAACTTGTTTACCTACCCAAAAAAACATTTGACTTATTTATCTATTCTGTTGTTTTAGGTCGTCTTCTAACATTTTTCATGCATACTGGTACAACAATCAAGTTTACATGTGTGAGAAATCAGCTCTAGAGTGAAAAAAAACACACTTGCCCTTGCAATACCAGACAAGTCTCGTTTGCTACAAAAAACAGAACATAACTGATAAAGGGATACCGATCATTCACTTCAAAGTACATTCCACAACACTTACCTTGTCACACCAGGTGTACTTCCAACATTACAAGCCTTTGATCTCTTCAAACTGTTAATGATGCTACTCTTCCCAGTGTTTGGAAAACCTACAAAACAAGCAGATTTTTATTTCATATTCATAGAACAATTAATCAAATGTTATGACTTTGACACATATTGTGATTCTTACAAATTCTGGTATGTCAAAGCGTCTTTTTTTTGTTTTGTTTTTTTTTTTCTTGAAAAATTGGATTAGAAAAAAACATTTCAAAATTAGATGTAAACTTCCTCATTAGCACAACTTTTATAGGGCATAATTTCATATGAAACAATTTAGCCAACACAAACATTTGTGACAGTCTTATGATATCAAAAACTATTTCTTACAACTAGCAGAGCTCTTACCTACAACACCAACACGTATTGTGGTTTTAATGTCAGCATTTCTGCAGTAATTGCCCAGCAGCTTCATCAACATGTCTGCCCCAAGACATCTGCTGGACTTTCTCAGGTCGTCACTGGCAAGATCCAGGGGCACCTTAGTGCGAGACTGAAACAGTCAGTGCCAGTCACTTTTACACAGGGAGGCATCCACTTGGTGTTTATAGCAATGTTATTATAAAATCAGCTCCATAATTCTCATCCCTTGACCAAAGCCATCTGTTTATCTATTTTTGAAGTCAGATACAGGAAAATGTGCTATCCACCTACGTGGTTCTCAAACAACCCAGCATGGAACATTGCTTTGCCTTCCAAGTCCCCAATGTATCTATGCGTTGTATGAGACAGACATTGGCATGCAGTCGTCAATCAAAATTGGCATTCTAGGTCATTATTTATTTATTCATTTGATTGGTGTTTCACCCCATTTCAAGAACATTTCACTTATATGACAGCGGCCAGCATTATGGTCGAAGGAAACCCAGCACAGCCTGGAGGAAACTGACGACCATCTGCAGGTTAGTGGCAGACTTCCCAGAGTAAGCCACTATGAACTCAGCTTGAACTCACAGCGACCTAATTGGTAAGAGGCTCCTGGGTCATCGTGCCATGCTTACCCCAACAGCCATGGTGGCCTCATTAGCCAAAAAGGAAAAAGCTACAAGTACCACGGGTAATGACCTAATGTGAGAACGACTTCAAATAAATAGGTTGTAAAAAATAACTTAAATAAAGACAAATTTTATGTATTTACATAATTTATTTAGACATGTATTTATTTGGTTGGTTTTTCTTGTTTAAGGTATACATGTACAATGTTCTTGTCAATAATATGTAAATAACAGTAGTAGTCTTACCAAGTTTTCATTCTGTGTCTGGGTACAAGCCTTAAAGGCTACAGTTGGGCACTCATTTCGCAAATACTTCAACCAAGCCTCAACATTCTCTCTTGGAACCAAATCTTAATATGGACAGACAAAAGGAAAACAATAGAAGTTCTGATTTTAAATTAAACTGTCAGTTACCTGTGGGCACATTAAATTACACATCTGATTTTAATGAAAAACTTGTTTTAAATTTTTTTTTTACACAAACTTATTAATTACTGACACATATGACACAAGATGTAAAAACTATAACCATACATGTACTCCATACCTTATTCACGGGTACATGTAGGTTGTGAAATCGCTAGTATTTAAATGAACAATACATTTGCACAAGTAAATAACTACATTACAATTTACTTATCTCCAAATAAATTAATTATGGGTATTCCTAAACTATGACTAAAGCACACAATTTTTTTCGTGTAAAGTGCATCAATTTCATGTAGGCCTTTCAAACTGAATGCTGTAATGAAGTAAATGATACCAGAAAAATGAGCTTAAATTTATTTAATGTGACATTTATAATTACTTAGCCACAGTGCAACAGAGTCTGGCATAGCCAGAAGTACACACTGTCATTCAATTTATGTGAATATTTCTTACCTATTTTATTGAGTACAAGAACCAGTTTTTTATTAGTGCCAGCATTGAACACTGCTTCTTCTACTTCCTGGCATCTGCTTCCCTGAGGGTCCCTGGCATCCAGAACTTCCAGAATGACATCACCCGAGTCAACAACCTTGCAAAGTAAACACCAAACAAAATCATGGTATAACATGAAGCTGCAATAAGAATCAGGTAAGTTTAGTCACACTGCAGAGAGGCTATATGATGTGCAAAAGAGCATTTAGGGTCACCTCTACTAATCATGATATGGATTAAGGATGTTTAAAAACACACAAAACAATCATAGTGAAATACTGTGAAACAGTTATGTGTTATTCACTAAACATCTATTCTGTCTATTCTATTTTTGATTCAGATTTTAAAGTTGGCAGAAAAAAAGCTCTATCAGATGAATTACAATATCTTTCTTTGTAAATAAGATACCAATTTGATTTGGATTCTATTAAAAAGAACATTTTAAATAAAATTCAAACCCAAATCACTGCTATGGAAAAGCCTACCTTTTTAAATTCCTTATAAAATGCTTTGAGAGACCCTTCTACAGCTTTTCCATCAATATGTTGTGATCCGGCATCTTTCTTCATAGATGTCTGAGATACACAGAAAGAGTATCACTGAATATTTCTTTTATTTAAACACTGGAGATCACTGGAGTGCAACTCCAAAGGCATCAGACATGATAACTTACCTAGTTATAGTATAACATGAAATGTTGGTCAGAACTTCATATACCCTTCATATTGACTGGTTAGCAACGCAGCACTATCATTGTCAAGTTGTCTGGCTTGACCTACATGTAACTTGAGACCCAGTATTCGTTTTCAGTTATGCATTACAGGATACATGAAAAGGTACACTATTAAACGAAGATCATGGTTTTCAAGGAACATGGAGAAAGATTTGCCAAAAAAATGATATTTTTTTTTTCATTTTTGAGGCATACTTCGTATTTCTTAAATCTATATATTTTATGCATATATTCCATCAATGGTTAGAAATCATTTGGAAATGAGATCATTGATGAACATATTGGGAATGCAGAACCAGCCAAGCACCCCCAATTTGGGTTCTACACCCAACAAAGTTGATCTGAGTTATCACTGTTGACATCACCACAGCAGGCTACTTATTTTTCGAACTGACCACTGGGGTCTTACGAAAACTGTGGTTTAAAGCCATTTTTACGCCCAAAGAAGAAAACTGATAACCTTGTGTTATACTTTTATATGTTAGGCCAAATCATATGAGTTTTATTTATTCTTTAAAGTTAATTACTCAATACTGGCTCTCACCTTATACAGATACATACAAAGGCAAAACAATTCACTTTTATTTTTTAAAAGATGAGACAGAAATAAAATTTGTTAATTTAACAAGAGAGGTGGAAAAAGATTAATTGGCCCCTATGGTTATCTGACAAATCTCTTGACTCAGCCACAGCAAAACCAGTGACAGCAGGAATTGAACCTGTAACCTGAGTGGTCAGATACCAGTTGGTTGGTGCAAGCTTAAGGAAACTGAGGCAGCTAATATAATGCAACATTTTATTAAAAAGGTTACCTTCCTATCAAAAGCTGCGCCACGCCTCTGTGCATCTTGTGTCAGGCTTGCCAAGTTCCTCTTTTTGTCCATTATCTTCTCTCTCTGTTTTTTTCGTCTTGCTTTTGCTCGTTCTTGTTCTTCCTGAATCTGTGAAGTAAAAACAAACATTCTCTTTAAGAAAACTTGTCTATCGTTTGAGATTGGTGTGTATTTCAGTAATACACCAACATATGATTATATGGCTGATACTGAGGGTAAATGTGAGGCTAGATTAAACTGGATAGGTTACAAGTTACCCATGGCCCAGGAAACCTGCTGGTGAGTTACTTACTCGTTTCTTTCTATCCTCAGCTTCCTTCAGAATAGATTCCTTAAATGGTAAACTGTTTGGAACACCAGGGTCTTTTGACTTTCCTTGTTAAAAATAAAAGCATGTTAAAAGCATTTTTAAGACATTGATTTCACAACATATGTTTACATAAAAAAATGAAAAAGAACATCACAAAGAGAAAATACACATGTACCAGGATAATGATGCAAAGGCACCAACTTTACACTGTATTTTTTTATCAACCTGGGTAATACTCCTATAAAATGATTACAAAGAAAAATTACAACTTACTTATTCACAAAACTTTATGTAAGTGGGACCAGATTAAATCAATTTCTGCACAATCTCAATACGATGACCATATTCCATGTATCTACATCTACTTGTAAACAGGACATTCCACAATGAATTAAACAAGTCCTGGCAATCAGAGACTGTCTCAGAGTATGTAGACAATTAATCTTGGAGCTTGGTTGGCTGTTGCTTTGTGCCAAAAAGTTGCTAGGATTGTACAAGGTGAATCAGTGGTCGGGTTTATTTGGTGTGTGCTGTTGTCATCACCCCCCATAACTGGGGAGTGTCAAGTTCAAACACTTTCATGAATAAAGTTAAAAAATAGTCTTACTGTACCATTTGATCTGTCAAAAATGTTAGGCAACTATTACTGATCACATTTACTGTAACATGGTGTTTCACATGATGAGATATTAAGTGATCAGTTAACTAATGTCAATTAATGTTGCCTTTTTCACAAGTCACAAGATGCAGCAGGACTGCTTTAACGACAAAAAGAGTTCAAACTCTAAACTCCTTCACTGAAGTAATTCTTTAAGGATACATGAAACGCTTTGGTTTTATTTCTTAATGTGCAGATTACCATGTGTAATAACATACAATAACACTACAAAACTAATTTTTTCACTTTCACTTTGGAGGGTCAATATGGCTTCAAAGTACAGTTTTCTTCAGGCCCCAGCGGTCAGTCCGAAAATTAAGTAGCTTGCAGCGGCAATGTCAACGGTGATCCCTGTTTAAACTCTGAGGGGGACAGATTGAACGGGTCTGGCCGAATAGGGGCGCAGTTATGGGGAGCAGATGAACGTGGGGGAAGGGGGCAGTGTTGGGCAAAAGACACGCAATATCTGTGTACATGTCACCTTGTCAACACTTTGTTTCTATAGCTCCTGTTCATGTATCCTTTAAGTAAGATATAAATTAACTGACACAAGCTTACAGATCATCAAAATCACACAGTGCTTTCACTTTCCATAATTTTATAATGAGGCTTTACTTCACTTTTGAACTCAACACAAATGTAAAAACTTATGGAATTGGGAGGGTATAATTTCACTGACATGATACTTACTTTTACGTCCTTTCTTTTTATCCTCTTTCTTTACTTTCCTGTTGTGCTCTCGCACCTGAATCGTGATAAAATGGTAAGTTAAAGCCAGAACATACCTTCACAGTGATTTCAAGAATCAGACAAATGCTGACCAGGAAGAGAGAAGAGGAACTAACCAGTCAATTCAACCTGGCAGATACTGTCAAGACTTCAACGTCAAAAGTAATCCCTTGATATCTTATTTTTTACAAACAAACATAAACAGCATCAAAAGCAGCAAAATTGTGGGAATTCCACTGCCTGAAAGACAAAGTCTTAAAAACTTATTGCTTCAAACAAAAACCACATGATTTTACCTTTTTCTCTATCTTGCATCTCTGTCTTGTTGACTGTCTTTTACTTTTCTTTTCTGTAAGGGAAATGACCACAGCATCAGTAATGTTTTAGAAGTAAAAGTGTGCGCTTGTTTTAAAAGTTAAAAAATAAAAAAAAAATGAAGCATATCTTGTGTACATTTGAACATGACTATTTATGAATTTTCTCTGAAACACAACTATCAATATTTACCTCTTTAGTTGAAGTGAAAAATTTAAAATTTTTCTTCTGACTGACTGATTGGTGTGTTATGCCATTTGCAAGAATGTTTCATGTGGCCTTGATCGTGACTGATTGATGTTGTGCTTTGGATAAATCGGCAATGACAAACTAAACAGCAATTTCATCAGTTTTTAAAGGAAGTGCACTCTGCCAAAATATAACTCACATGCAATCTCAGGCTACCCCTCTGCCTACAAGGTGGTAGGACGAAATATACACTTCTAGTGAGGAAATCTATTTGAGATTCATATAAAAATGCTTGTACAATAGAAAAGAGTGTCATTGCATAACACTTTATACGCTGTCAAACGAGGCAAGTGACTACTATTTTTCATGCCTGACTATAATTAAGATATTACCTAAATCTGATGCACTGAAAATATGCCTTATAAATATTTTATACGAAACCTGGACCCCATATAATTCACTAATATGTTTCACATCCAACTTTCTGGTGGTTGTCATAAAACACCACTTTCCTTTAAAAAGTGGTCATCATTGGCAGCTTGACGCTAGAACTTATTGTGATATGATTCCTTGTGCTAACACTGCATGGCATATAAACATTTCAACACACAACTTACTGAAAAATTGTTTCACCATGATGTTTTCATTTGGCGCACGTGGATATATTCTGGTAAACGTACGAGCAATGGCTGGTAGCTTTCTGATGATAGATTCTCGTACCAGCACGCGTGATCTCGTTTTGAAAGCAGAACATTCTAAAATAGAGATGTACCTACACTGCCTCCGTTGAGATCGCCATACTTTTTACAACAGTGACGTCGAAAGCGACGCTCGGGCATTACGTCACCTGATCTGAGATGACTACTTTCCCCTTATATAAACAACAGCACGTGATGGCGAACTTACGGAACTGTTAACCAGTGCGATATTTACAGGCGTTCGTGGGTATTATTGTCATCTCTGCCCGCGCTCATGTTGAACCATAGCAATTCAGATATATTTACACAATTACCACAAATTATTTTGCATAACAGAATTCAGCGGAGATACAAGAATAGTTATCGTGCGTTCTTCACTGTGTTCTCGACGCTGGATGACTTAGGGCATAAGCTGATATACAAGACTGTTACCATATTCAGTCGATTAGATTGCAATGACATCTTGTTGCTTGTATGCTGTACGAAGAGCGTTGACCTGCTTTGCCTTTAACTCTGCACAAAAGCCACCGCTTGCCTTGTCATACGCGATCACTTCTTCCAAATCACGTTTCATGCCGTCTTTCGTGGGCGCCCCCATATTGAATAACTTAATATTCATTAGCTAATACGTGAGTAAATAGTTCAGTTTTTATTTTGGGTGTTTTTGATTAATTTAGATGCAGGCAGTGCTTTACTTGTAAACCATTGATAGAGACTCACGGAATCTGAAAATACTTATTAAATATCTGATACTCCTCTATCAACAATTATTCTAAAATTTTGAAGGAAATCACTGCCCTGATGCCCTGATGGCGCCCACCTAGACACGAGCCTTGTCTCGGTACCGTAGGATCACGTAGAAAGTCGCGTGATCTCGAATGGAGAGCAGACATAAATTTGTTTTCAAACTCGGCGTGCTTTTTGTTTATCCACTGCAGTAGGTACCATCATTTTATCTAATGAAGTTTATAAGCTTTTGTTGTATATTTGATAGTATCTGATTATTTAGCTCAACGTGTGCATTCTGTGTAGGTAGCTACAGTGTTGCATTCCTGTGGCCTTTGTTTCTTCACCAGCACAACAACAACGCCGGAAGGATTATTTATGGAGTATGTGCTGAGGAAACTAAAACATCAAATTGTATTTACACCTGTATCGTGATTCATATTGTTTAACTTTTGACATTTGTGCATGGTTTTGGGTAGTAGAAGAAGATCCGTTTTTTTTTTTTTGTAATTGAGCATGTCTTCAGCATGGCAAACATAAGTAACGAAAATTGGACAAGTCCTAATCCTTCGCCTTACGACTGTTTTAATAATTCATGGGGTTTTGCTCCAAAAATGGGACTGATATTGATTTTAAGGTGTTCAGAATTCGCCCTTAAACCATGGTTGGCAGTTTTGTTTTTGGCTCGCCAACTGTGTGTATAATTTCACGTTCAACAGTAGAGAAACCTGCACCACTGATTAATCACAAGAGAAGATAGACAACTACTTGATTTTGTTTGGGACTAATGTTATTTTGCATTGAACAGATAGTATTCTGAATTCATGCTACTAACCACGTTTTTATGGTGTAATGAATACAATCAGTGAGGCTTCTAACTGGACTAAAATGTATCTTGTGATTCACTCTTTTTTTAAAAATGATTTATTCTTTTGTTTTCAGAATTCCATGGTGAAAAAAATTGCTGTTTGATGTCTGATAAAGGGTAATCATCTTACTAGCATTTAGATTTCAGTTATAAGGTATAGAAAGCTATTGTCACTTTCTGTAGCTTCTGTAAACTGTTGTTTTTATATTGAAGTAATTATTTTCTTGAGAAACTTTGCTAAGTTGCCTACTGTAGGGGCTGTCACTACAACTCCTCTTGTGCAACCAAAGGTTTTATATGGAAAGGACTTAGTGGATTAGCTTAGTGGAAGCACATAGTTCGATATAACCATGTTCATGCAAGGTGCTCCCAACATGAGGCTACTGCCTCTTCCAACTGCCTTTCCATAGCACCAGTTTGTGTATCTTAAAATGACTTTTGTATAAAGTAGATGGTGTTAAGGAATTGCAATTATAATCATTACGTTATCATTCTAGGGTGGAGGAAATCATGCCTTCCAAACGTAAACGTAATTCTTTGCCTGATGGTCGTCTGGAAGACTCGGATACATCAAACAGTGTTCCCATGGTCAAGAAAAGGAAGAAATCAGCACAGTATGATCCGGTATGTAAGGTAGTGTTGAACTTTGATACTTGGCATGTACCAAGCAATATAAACATTGAACTACAAACTTGAAAGGATAAAAAAATCATTTGTTTGTGTTACCTGGTGCATGTTTGGATTAACTGTACACATTTCTAACTGGTAGCTCTGCTAGACTGTCCTAAATTTTTTGCTAACACTTCTCTAACAAAACCTGTAATTATGATCTTTGGATACTGAGCAGGTTTTATGATGTGACATTTTGTGTGTCAAATAATGTTATTAACATTTCTTTGAATATTTGCTGAAAGTCTTACTCACCATAAGACTGTATTTACATATTTACACTTCTACATGAAATAATTGTTATTTATTCTTTCTTTTGTCATTTCACACATCATTTATTATTGCATATACATTATTGCAGAACCTAGGTATACCAACACCCTCTTAGAATGAATTATTTTTGGCAATCAATAAGTATAAATCCAAATTTTAAAGTGTTGCAATAATTTTGTCTTAGACTAAATATAAGCATTTTGTTTTTCAATAGATTGAAATAATTCAGGAACTGTATGATACTATAAGAAATCACAAAACAGAAGATGGTAGACTACTATGTGAGACGTTCATAAGGGTACCCAAAAGAAGGTAAGACAACAATATAAAGTGTGTGTGTTTTGTTTTTTGTGAATGCTATGTGATGAATCATGATTTTACTATGGTTTACAAAAGTACATATTAAATTTCTTTTACGTTCATGGTAGTCCAACATGGCATTTATACAGTTGCCCTTTTTCTGAAAAATTTTCAGTCAAAATTTGGTTGAGAAAGATAGACTTGGTGAAAGTTAGTAGTTAATGTCAATTTTAAGGTTCAAGAAACTTGTGGAGAAAATATTAATAAAAAAATGTTCAATGATTTTTAAATATGGTATTAATACTGAACCCAAAGTTACTGTTGTAGTTAACCATGGGAAAAAGCACATTTTTTCAATTTGTGTAAGGGGCAAAATCAGAAAGAGCTTATCAAGATTTTTAAATGACAGTGATGATTTATAATTGTCTTTAATATCAGGTCTGCAGCAGATTATTATGATGTTGTTACAACACCTATTGACCTTCTGAGAATACAGCAGAAGTTAAAGACAGATGAATATGAGGAAATTGATCAACTGACAGGAGACATAGAGCTCATGATCACTAATGCCAAGGCATACTATAAAGTAAGTGTGAAATTATACTTACATGCGTGTGTACATTTTAATACCTTTCTTAACTTCATACTGTTTCATCAGAACAAAAAAAAAAAGAGATGTGATATTTAGTAATTTATTTCTGACATTCAGAAAAACAGCCATGAGTACAAGGATGCAGTAGAATTGGCTGAGCTCTACTACAGCACAAAAAATAGTTTGCTTGCTGAAGCATTTGGTGATGGTGCTCCTGTGGAGTCAGGGGCTTCACGCTCGATGCGAACCCGGTCAGAAGAGATGGAGGCCGAATCAGCTGATGAAGCTCAGGTATGGCAACTGATGTACCTGTTCCTTATAGCTTATTATAAAGCTATTACATTTTCTACAGGTGGTACCTCCCAACTCCTTCATGAGAGTTTTTAATTTAAAGGATTACTTTATTTACTCTAAATGATCAGTAGGAGCCATTTTTAGAACTGTCAGATAATTATTCTTTGTGTTTGTAAACAACATAAAAGTAAACCATTGCTCTTATAAGTAAACCACACATAATTAAATCAGTACACCTGTATTAAAGTAAACTATTAAACCTGTAATTGTAATCAGCCCAATGTTTCACCTGAAAGTAAACCATTCCTTCTGTAAGTAAACCATTGCACGTAAAGTAAACCAAGTAAACCAGTCCACCTGTAATGATGAACCTCTGAAGTAATCATTTACTTGCAGAGTGATTGACACTGTTAGATGGATAGCATTAGTTACCTTCAGTTTATTTAGCCATATATCGATGTTGGTTTTAGGATGATGCATCTGCTTCTGGTGTGTCCCAGCCACTTACTGAAGATGATGAGTGTGATTTGGAAGAGCTGTTTTCGGCAGTCATGACAGCAAAAGAAGGTGGTAGAGAACTCAGCCCAATGTTTCAACTCTTACCAGGCCGAACTGTGAGTGGATGCGTCCTGGCTTGTGGACATGATTGTGGAATGTGGCAAGCATTTCTTTTAAATATTTAAGACAGATTAATGTTCTGTTGAGCTGACTTTTTAAAGTGTTTGTACAAAGAAGCATTGCGTTGTATTTGTCAAGCAATTCAAAGTAAGTATTAAGTAATTCGATTCATTCATCTAGAATAGATTTTTGTTTGTTAGACTTATGTTTTTGTTTTATGAAAAGTGTCACTTGATTATGTTTTTATGTTTTGTGGGCTTCTGTGCAGAACTACCCAGAGTATTACAAAGTTATTAAGGATCCAATAGATCTCAAAATGATTGCTGAAAAGATCCAAGGAAGTCAGTATGGTAGTTTGGATGAACTTGAGAGAGATCTTCTGCTGATGGTGAAAAATGCCAAGTCTTTCAATGAGCCCGGGTCACAGATATATAAGGTATGCTTAAATTTTTAGTATCATATGTTGCAGCTCATTCAATTATAAACTCATTAACATTAATTCTGCTGAACTAAATTTTTAGGTTTAACTTTGATATATCCTGAGTTGGAATTGTGTTGACTTTGGAATAAAAATTCAGTCTATTTAACTTTTTCAGGATGCTGTTTCACTGAAGAAAGTGATTAGTACAAAGAAGATTGAACTGGACCACAAACGATCTGGAGCAATGAAAACTAGTGAAAGGATTAGGTCAGTCACATTTTGATATTGTTCAGATTTGAAAGTATATATGTCAATTTAGTATATATGTTTGTCTTGAAGACCGTCCCCATAAATCATTTGCATTGCTGCATTTTTTTTTTTTCTCCACAAAACAAATCTAAACTACACCTTTGATTTGCCCATTCGGTTTAAATGATTTAAAGGAAGTGATACATTTAAACATCGTTGTGTAAACCAGAGATCGATAAAACGGCTACTAGTGCGAGTGTACACTGGATAACAAATCCGAAGAAACAACTACAGTGGCTCCACTCATGAAAGCTTTCCCCAAGAAAGGTTAAGTTTTACACGTACATATTTTGAAGATATTCCCAAGTCCAGTGATACCAAATAATTAGGCCTGAATATGTGGTCAGCCATACTGAATGTAGGCCCTTGTTAAAAAGGTTGGCAGGCCTATGTACACGTGTGTTGAGTCGTGCTCGGTCCTGTAGTAGCCCTGGAGGTTTTGTAAAAAAAACGACCTCTAGACTGTACAACAGGCTTTTGTCCAGATTTGGGCAAATCTTAGCTGGAGATCTAATAAAGAATATTTAAGTCATTTAATGGAAAATGTTATATCCAGCCTTGAGACTTGGGATGTGGCCCAGGCTGTCAAAAAGATGTTGATGACTCCTGCTGATGTCCCCTGCTTCTTGATGATTAAAAGTTTTCGGCATATTTAAGATTATAACTAGGTGTCAGTATCTACTCATACCAAGCCTTGTGTGTTTGTTATCTGCTAATAATTTCTAAAATAAATATGAAGTGGTTGTCCTGCAGTCTGGAATTAGTTATAGATTACTGCATTATTCATATATGGATTACATGTTGGCAATTCTGCAGACATTATTAGGCTAGACGTCATGTTGTCTCAGGGATTGAGGAATACCTGTCCCTGGGCTGCATGAAATGTACGTGGTTAATGTGTGGTGGATAATAGGTCCTTCGATATGTATACTCACACTTTCCCTCTACAATTTCCAAGCGAATCCTGGTGGATATCCGAAAATCAGGCCTTTCATATTATCGGTTAGGTCAAACCTCTTGTACTTTGTTGTCACCTGAGCAAACTTTGTTTATGCTTCCTATCAAATTGCACACAGCCTTTCCCAACAATTTTAACATAACCCCACCAACATATGCAGAGATTTTTCTGACATAGTATGATAACAGTGAGCTTTAATTTATTTATTTGTTTGATTGGTGTTCTACACTGTACTCATGAATATTTCACTTATGGCACCCAGAATTATGGGGGCAGTGGGTCGTTATGATAGAAGTGCACATCACATGACTGCTGTACTTCACTTCCCTTCAAATACTCCAAGAAATAATTTAGAAACTGTCATTCTTAACATAATTTATTTAGTTTGCAGTATAGTTTTTAAGATTAAATAATTTTTAGTGACACCCTCCTAATGAGCTTCCCTAGCCTCCCCATTCTTGAGAACGAGCTGCCTCATGTCATTCTCCCACCAAGCTAGACAAGTGGCCAGTACAGGGAAGCCTGTTTTGTAGTCAGGCACAATTGTTTTACCCTCACAGGCTTACGTATATAGGTGTGAAATTTGAGCAATACCCTTTTTATCCTTGAATGGATGGTTGCCTTCTTCCAATCTAATTCGACATATGAGTGGTTGGATGGTGGAGATAGTGATAACCTAGCATTACTGTCATGTTAAAATCATTTAGGACATAGCATGTGGTACTTTACGATGCTGCGGATTTGATAAATTCCAGGACGAGGGAAAGGAATAGTGGTCAGCGTTTGTCTGCTGTGGTGGCAGCACTGAAGTATGCATCTGAAGAAGAGCCTGACTTACCTCCAGTTGCAGAAACCAGTGACAGTTTAGTGGAATATGAAGAGGATTCTGGTGGAGAGACAACTGTGTCTGAGGAAGAAAACCTAAACTGGGCCCTGTTCACTTTTGTGAAAAACCACAAAACTAACCTAGGAACAGTTCTGTCTGAACCATTTCTGAAGCTGCCCAGCCGAAGGTGAGGTTATGGGGGAATTACTAGATGTATCTGTGTAAAATTGTTTTGTTGTACTTTTGTTCTATTTCAGTAAATTAGGTTGCAACTTATCTCCAGATACAGGAGTATTCCCAACTTTGTTTAAAAGCTAAATGTTTTTTTTTTGCATTGAAAGATGAGTTTTGTGTAAGTTCTGCACATTTACAAATGTACAGATTTACGAAAAGAAATATAAATTTGTGATCATACATGTCCATGCTGGATAGTAAATTAGGGAATGTGTTTGTTCAGAACAACACACATTTAATTTCACAATTTTCTCCTTGCATTTCGTTGTTACATTTTTATTTATTTCAAATTTTGTCTTTCAGATTTTATTCAGATTACTATGAAGAAATTAAAAATCCAATGTCCATTTTCAATGTCAGGAAAAAGCTAAAGGTAGATGAAGTTTCTGTTTACTTTTATCTATAAATATCTATTTTCTGTATACTTCCTGAGCTGTGATTCCTCCAACCTTGAATCTTATTGCTGTTAAATAAATGTAGTAGTCTTGAGGACTGTAGGCCAGTCTGATATATAAATATAAATATTTCTTGATTGGTAAGCTTTAAAGAAATTCTTGAATACATTTGCAAGATGCATTTCTGGTCTTATGTATATGCAGTTTACAAGCTTGACTTAAAAAATTGACCTAAAATATTGATATACCACTCTGCTCCTGTCTGTCTGTCTGTCCACATCTTTGTGAACACTCTGCTTCTTGAATCTTTATAGTCAGTTGGACTAGACTTATACAGCATGCACCCTCAAAGGAGAACCCCAATGCCTTTGTTTTCATACTAAATGTTCCCTACACACAGTATTTTTGTTTTGTAAGCATGTAAACTACATTTAAAAAAATATTATTTTAACTATTTCCACTTTAAAAACCTCATTAAAGTTGGTCCGTCTGCCTGTCCTGTTACAGGCTTGTAAACATGGTATTTCTTGAATTCTTTGAGCAATTTTCATAAAATCTATACCACACATTACACTTGGTCATGCAGAAGAACTCGTAGTTGAATTATTTTTCATGGTCATTGGGCCCAGGGCTCCCCTTGTAAACATACGATCTCTTCAAGCGATGTTTTATTGCATTGTGCAAGGTTTATTTTTATGGTTTTTATTTTTTTGTTTTTGCTTTGTTACAGCATAACCAGTATGCCAATTTGGATGAATTAGCAGCTGACTTTGATTTGGTATTTGAAAATGCTAAGCAGTACAACCAAGATGGCTCCAGGTTGTATAAGGTGAGAACTGCATTGTGTTCTTATGCTTTTGTAAATATTTGCCCCTATCCTGCTAGCTTAGTTGTCAGAAAGCAGGTATTAAAAACTTTATCAGCCACACTCAGCTACAAATACTGGCTTTATGACTTTTACCTGGCGTTGTTGTGTAAAAAAATTCTGGAGTGTGACATTAAACAACAATGAAATAAATGACCTACTGATATTCACATGCTGCATTAGGGATGTTACCATGCTTTCCTAGATTATATCACTGACTAACCCTCTGAGCTCACTACCTTAAATATTATGGCCATCATGAATAAAAAACGTATAAGTACATCTAAAAATATAGACATAAGAAATCTTAAGCAGTAAGCTATTAAGGAGATTTTTCTGTATCGATAATTTGTAAAGGCTGTTTTGCTCTTTATAGGATGCACATATCCTCCAGAAGGCCATGCGTGAAAAGAAGAAGGAATTAGAAAAGTTTGATGTCAAGGTATGTAACATCTTCAATTATTTTGCTGTGTGTGTATGTCTAATGCACTTCGGTTTTTCCATTTAATGTCTTCTGATTTTGTGTTTGATTGAATACTGTAATGTCATCTTGACAACATAATTTATAGCATGACACTCATAGAATAAAGGGAATCTGCAACCCGCTATGTTCTTTTTGGGTTCAAGATTGATATTTATGAAACTGTTGCTGCTGTGAAGTTATGTGTGTGTTGTACTGTACTTATACATGTACATGAAGCGTAATTATGTGAAAGAACTACGTGTAAATTGTTTTGATTTTTATAAGTCACTATCACGTGTTGGCTTCGAATCGCTAACCATCTTTTACTATTGTGGTGTGCTATCTGTTGAGTGTGCCTTTGCATTTTTAACAATTGAAAAAATATACATGTATTTTATTTTTATTTTTTTTCTATGCAGAGTAACTACATAATGTATATCTGTTTTCAGTGGGCACTAATGTATGAGTTTTTTTATATTATAGTAATGATTTTTTGTGTTATCTGTATGTATCAGGATGTTCATTACATAATTTTGAACATAAATTGCCAAAGTTGGTCTAATTCAAATCTTCAAATATTAAAAAATCAATTTAATCATTCTAAAATGATGCATGCAGATATTGTTGAAGAATTAGATTAGAGGGAATATTTGTGGTACAGTCGTGCGGTTGTAATTGCTACATAAATGTTTTTTGGTACACACATAGTAACAGTGCTCTTACAACAAAACTTTCAAAATGGAACTTTGTATTGGAAAATGTTTTGCAGATAACTGGAGAGCGTAATTGATGTAAAGCATTATGATTTTCAGTTCAACAAACACATAATTTTATGGGTAACATTTGTTGACCACAGATTTTTTCCGAGTATTATTTGGCTTTTGACAAGCTATTGGAATGCTGTTTTACTAATTCAGTAATGTTACGACACATTTGTGTTGACACCAGATAACATTTCCTGAATACATGTGTGGGTGTGAAATTGTAGAACATCTGAGGGAAGATTTGTGAAGTGAACCTAATCCTGAGTTAAAGTTGCACAGAACCATTGTCTGGATATGTTAATAGCACTTCATCTTTGATTTGATGGGTTTCCAGTTGAATGTAACTGTCAGTAATCTATTCAGAGAGGTTTAGCAGTATTCATTCTATACCTTGCAACATAAACTGTTCTGGATGATTTTTAGTTCAAGCATTCTGTGTAA